>NC_049205.1:16023911-16323911 GCF_013347855.1 Anguilla anguilla | reverse complement strand
CCCAAAACGCCTCCTCCCAGCTGGGCCCTGGCACCGCCTGGGCGCAGAGGGGCAGCATGTGGTGGGGCAGGGTCACGTTCAGGGTGAAGGGGAACGAGGTGCCCCGCCCCGTCACCAGCGTCAGGTCCCGAATCACCCAGGAGGAGGTGAAGTCCGGGGTGAACCTGGAGAGAGAGAGAGAGAGAGAGAGAGAGGATGAGGGATGGAGGAAGGGAGAGAGGGAGAGGGAGGGAGGGAGAGAAACAGAGAATAAAAAGCAAAAGAGGAGAAGCATAGAGTGGGAGGAAGGGAGCGAGGAAAAGAGAGATAAGGAAAGAAAAAAGCATAAAATAAATAGCAAAAGGTGGGGCAGGAAATAGAGATAGTGGGAGGGAGATAAAGTTGGAAAAGAAACAAACAATGAGCAAAAGAGTAGAAGCAGAGAAAGAGAGACAGGAAGACAGGAATACACCCAATGAACCCAGTGCCCAGTCCTACAGAGGGAGCACTTCTGAGGAAGCTGCTCTCTCATACTGGAATGTGCTCTGAACAGAATTCCCCTTTTTACTATTACCTCTGCATTTTTCATTGCATGTATTTTGAAACATATTAATTTTGGCCAATACCACCGCACTAGGTCTGTCTCCACAGTATATACAGTTTATGATGACTATATAACTCTTTTTACAAGCGGCACAATGTTTAACAAGACAGGAAATTATGACTGCATATTGCAACATGATTTGTAATGTCGACCTTTAACTACAGCCAGTGAAGGCATGTGGTCATATTTACAGCCGATCTCACAGACGACTGGCTGGAGAAACTTACGCAATGTTGATTTCCGAGGAGGAGTTGTGGTCCAGTTGGAAGGACCCGCACTGCAGCACCTCGAACCCGAAGCCCTGGCACGCGTACCCGTTGATGTTCATGGACACCACGGTCAGGGGCAGCTCTCCCGCGTTCTCCACTTTGAAGCTCTTGCGGATGGATAGCTGCGGCTTGTCGGATCTGAGACCTGAGGAGCCAAATCACAGCCAGTCTTTTTTAAAACTATGCTTAGATCAGTACAGTGCAGAGATAACTATATCAAGGTTAAGTTGAGAATTACATAACTCTGGTCATTATGAAAAGTTAAAGAGTTCAAAAATTTTTTCCCTGGTGTAAAACATTACATTTTCATTTTATTAATTCTGTGGCAAGTTTGGGCTCATGGAATGGCCAGACTAGGAACACCATAGACTTACTACAGAGGCAGAACAGATGGTCTAACATAAATAAAATAATTTTGATAGCCAGTAAATGAAATTTCAAAAAAGGACACAATGATTCTACATGCATCTGAGCCTTTGCTTACTTTTAAATCGTCTTTTTAAAGGCACAAGTTCAGAAATAGTGACAAGTTTAGGCACAGCTACGCCACATGTTGTGCGTATTTTGTAACTCTGATTTATATGTGCTTTGTGTCTGCTGCTTGAGGCAGTTGAGTTTCCCTGCTGGGGATCAGTACAGCGCACAGACTGGGGGGATCCTCCCCCTGGCTCACCGTCTCTGCAGTCCATCAGGGTGGCCTGGGGCACGTTGAAGCGCAAAGAGGCCCCGGGGCCCGGAAGCTTCCCGCCCACCCGCAGGAGCTCCCTGGCGCCGTGGCCCCTCACCGTCACCATGTCAAACACCGTCAGGTTGTTCCTGTCGCGAAAGGGACAGACACCGTCACCTTGGGGCGCTGTAGCAAATGGCTACTGTTCTAAACCAGGTAGAAGCAGGACCTTGAGCCCCTGTCTGGAAGGGGCACAATGGCTGCAGGTTTATACGATGTCCTTTCAAACAGTTTAGGCCTCACATGGACACTCAAACCAGTTCCCTTTCAATCAGCAGCTGATTTAGGCCTTGCGTGAACACTAGCCAATCACTGACTTAAAATATACCCGCAAGCTGCAATTAGCGAGGTCCAAGCAGTATGGGGCAACGGTGCAATATGAATAAATTAAAGAAAACAGAACTACTGTAATAAGTCAAACTATATCCCAGACTTATTTTATAAAGGTTAAGTAAACATGTGGAGCTGAAACGTTAGTAATACTGACATTAGTAGAACCATTAAATTGGCTCCATTCAGCCTTACATGAATGGATTTGCAAGAAGCCACAGCATGTGTAAGCAATTTCATGACACTTGGTCCATCCAATTATGAGAAATACAATTTTGGTATATGTAGCGCACCGGGTGTATGTTGGACAGCCCAACATCTGTACTAAATTTCATAACCATCCAGCAGGCAAACTATGAAGGAGGAGTAGGATGTATTTTTCAAAAAAATCTAAATGGCAGGAAAACTTTGTATGCGGAACTTGCCAGGCCAACTGGCAGAGTTCTAGAGCATGCATGCCAAAGTTCCAGCGTAGGAGATATAGCCTTTAAAATCTTTTAAAATATTCCTTGTGTCTGAGTTTGCATATCATATCTGTTATTGGTGAAAATTTAAGGTCTCTAGCATTTACCATCTCACAGGAATTTGCAAAAAGCTGGACAAAGACACTGAAGAATAATAAACACACAAAAGTAGGCTTGAACCACTTAAGAGCTGAAACTACGCCAGCAGGGGGAGGAGCGAGTGGCACAGAAGGGCGTGGTCAGACGTTTTGCCCAGTCACCTGACGAGGATGATGGAGGTGACAGGCCTGTGCTCCGCAGGGGTGAAGGCCACGCCCACCTCCTTGGTCTCCTGGGGAAGGAGCAGCAGGCGCACAGCTCCATCTTTGCCCTCCTGAGGACAGATACACACACACAGCATGAATTACACAATATCTGAAGTGGTCTCACACCTGCGTGTTAACAAACCTTCATTCTCTTGTGGTCACATGACTTCATACCCACAGCCAACATGTCTTATGCATTACTTGGCTTCAGTGCCCACCACATATACACACACACACACACACGTGATGGTGTAGAAACCCAAGTGACAACATTTTGTGTGGACTGGTCTCAACTTTCTGGGCCCATTAATAATTAAAGAATAATAACAACAGGCGAAGTTGTAAAGACACTGACTAATGTTTGAGAAAGAGACCATGTGCTCACCTGACCGTCTGCTTGCAGCAAAGCAAACTCGCCAGTGGTGACGTTGACTGACAGTGGACTGATATTAAACCTGAAGAAGGGGGAAAATGGGAAATCCAAAAGAACACATAATCAACTCATGGGGAAAAAAGTGTTCGTTTGTATGCTGGCTTGCTGGTGCATTAGTGTGCTTGTTTTTTGGTCTGCTTGTACACTATTATGTGTCAGCCTTTTGGTTTGGGTTGGTATTTGTACAGCAACTGAATGGTATGCATTTCTGTGTGATCGGTATACTAGTGTGTTGGTGTGTTAATGTACTGGCATGCTGGTTTGTTAGTGTACTGGTGTTATGGGTGTAATGTTGGCGCTGGGTGAGTGTTGGTTTGTGTTAATGTGTCTGTATGCTGGCTTGTTAGCGTGCTGGTGTTATGGATGTAATGTTGTGTGTTGGGTGTGCGTGTCGGTGTGTGTGTTGGTGTGTGTTAATGCATCTGTATGCTGGCTTGTTAGCGTGCTGGTGTTATGGATGTAATGTTGTGTGTTGGGTGTGCGTGTCGGTGTGTGTGTTGGTGTGTGTTAATGTGTCTGTATGCTGGCTTGTTAGCGTGCTGGTGTTATGGATGTAATGTTGTGTGTTGGGTGTGCGTGTCGGTGTGTGTGTTGGTGTGTGTTAATGTGTCTGTATGCTGGCTTGTTAGCGTGCTGGTGTTATGGGTGTAATGTTGAAGCTGGGTGTGTGTGTTACTGTGTCTGCATGCTGGGTGGTTATCATACTGGTGCTATGGGTGTAATGTTGGCGCTGGGTGTGTGAGTTGGTGTGTGTTAATGCATCTGTATGCTGGCTTGTTAGCGTGCTGGTGTTATGGATGTAATGTTGTGTGTTGGGTGTGCGTGTCGGTGTGTGTGTTGGTGTGTGTTAATGTGTCTGTATGCTGGCTTGTTAGCGTGCTGGTGTTATGGGTGTAATGTTGAAGCTGGGTGTGTGTGTTACTGTGTCTGCATGCTGGCTTGTTAGCGTGCTGGTGTTATGGGTGTAATGTTGTGTGTTGGGTGTGCGTGTCGGTGTGTGTGTTGGTGTGTGTTAATGTGTCTGTATGCTGGCTTGTTAGCGTGCTGGTGTTATGGGTGTAATGTTGGCGCTGGGTGTGTTTCGGGCTGTGCCTCAGTACCATTTGGTCAGCAGATCCAGGGCATCCAGAGGGGCGGAGTAAGATGAGAGAACTCGCACCTCCACGTGCACGGGGGACCCAGAGGGGTTTTTCAACTGGAAGTATTTCACCTGGGAGACCAAAATCATCAATAGATCATCTTCAACTGAATGCATTAAATGCATTACTTTTACAAGTGATCATTAACAGAAAACTAAGGAAGCACTAAAATAGCTACCATAAAATTCTTGATATTCTTTTTTGATTCCATTTAATTTTTACAGTGCCTTTGACAAAGACAACCTTGCTATGGTATATTGGCTTTAATAAAAAACAGTGTTGCAACAAATTATATAAAGCACATAATATTATAAATAAATAAAGGCACTAAACATGGAAAAATATGGATTTTGTATGAACAGAAATTCATTTTACTATACGCAACCATATAATACTAAAATAAACATCCAACTCCGCAGACAGTTCCTGTACCTTACGCTCGTTGACTGGAGTAGCACCAAAATCGAGTGGAGAGCTGGTTTCTACAGGGAGGCGGGGCCAGCTTCAAAAGACAGGAAACAAACGCCGCGTTAGTGCGCTGCCCTCCAACAGACCACTCCCACTCAGCTCAAACCCCTCCACAGAGAGGAGTGCTGTCTGTTTGTCTGTGTGTCTGTGTGTATGTGTGTCCGTGTGTGTGTGTGCATGTGTGTATGTGTACTGTGTGTGTGTGTGTGTGTGTGTGTATGGACCACAGACAGTACCTGCAGGTGAGCTGGTCCTTGTCGGTCCTCCAGCGAGAGCAGAGCTCTGCAGCCAAGCTGCTGTCCACTCTCCATGAGGAAGAGACGTCGAGGAGAGCCTGCTGCCACTGAACACGCCCTGTTAAGTACAACGCCATCACTCACATATACCACATCTGTACACAACCACCATCACTCACATATACCACATCTGTACACAACCACCATCACTCACATATACCACATCTGTACACAACCACCATCACTCACATGTACCACATCTGTACACAACCACCATCACTCACATATACCACATCTGTACACAACCACCATCACTCACATGTACCACATCTGTACACAACCACCATCACTCACATATACCACATCTGTACACAACCACCATCACTCACATGTACCACATCTGTACACAACCACCATCACTCACATATATCACATCTGTACACAACCACCATCACTCACATATACCACATCTGTACACAACCACCATCACTCACATGTACCGCATCTGTACACAACCACCATCACTCACATGTACCACATCTGTACACAACCACCATCACTCACATATACCACATCTGTATACAACCCCCATCACTCACATATTCCACATCCTCATTTAACACAACCACCATCACAATGTTTACCACACCAGCATTTCATAATAGCCATCACTCATACATGCCACATCAGCATTAAATAATCACTACCACCAACATTTACCTCACCAGTATTTCAACACCAGCACCACCATATCTCTGACATACAGACAGTCAGTGTCGTCAACAGGAAATCGAAAGGTACAGAAGAGGTGAAGTAGAGGTGATGCAAAGTCAGCTCACCTGCATCAGACAGCCTGATGGGGCAGGGCTTTCCACATTCTGCACTGGCCTCCAACACAACGTCCCCCTGCTGGAGAGAAAACATAATGCAGTTTCAGTTCTCTATGTCTATCTGTATTAGGGACAGCACAGTACAATTTCACCTCTATACAGCTGTCAGTATTAAAGACAACACATGCCAATGTCAGCTCTATATGTCTGAAATAGAGACAACAGCACAAATTCAGCTCAGTACATGTGCCTTATAGAGTGAAATGGTGAGCCAGGACAGAGGGAAAAGGAGGTGAAGAGAATGAACAGATGGGAGCGAGGGAGGAGGCGGTATACCTTTGAGCCGGACTGAACGCGGAGAGGGATCTCCAGGGATAGGCCGATGCTGGTGACCAGGACCACGGTGGTCACGACGTTCACGGGCAGCTTCTTGTGGTTGAGCCGCAGCGAGAGCAGCCTCCAGCAGCCCCAGGGCACTGTCACTGGCCTGCTGAAGTTGGTCACCTGAAAGAGCCCCGCCTCTCTTCAGCACGCATCACCACATCGCCATTATGACATCACGCCAATGTAAATTCGAGGACAGATGAAAACATTAATCATTAGCAAGTTGCTAAATTCTCAGCAATTTTATGGACCGAATAATGCAATGTAATCATTGAGAGGTCAAATACATTAAAAATGACCAACCTGGTTTAAATGAATATGACACAAGTGTGTGTGTGTGTGTGTTGGGGGGGAGGGGGAGCGCAATAGATCTGTACCGTTAATACACCCTCCATATCCTGAGGGACAGTGGCCTCATTCACAGAGAAGCTGAAGTCAAAGCTGTTAGTTAGCCAGAGGTCCACCAGGTGGCGCCCATTCTGCCTGGGCATAACATGGAACAGCATGGAAGGGTCATACCCAAAGCTTCTGAAGAGAGAGGGGGGGGGGGGAAACAATATTACAATTTAAAAAGTATTACTCAGCATTCATTCTCATTATTAACTGAGCAGCGAAATAATAAACAAAAACATAAAATGAATGTATAAATAAAACCTACATGCACAAAGCATTTGACTTCGACATGTTTCCTGTGCCATAACAAACAAAATTATTTGCACCCTAAAAGAAAATTGCTGTATATCACCTACACTGCATGCAAACTCTCTGTGCTGAAATACCTCCTGGGCTTGTATTAATAAAGCAGGAGCGCTAATCTAGGATCAGGGTTCTCTGCCTATAGCCTAATCTGACTCTCAGATGCTTTATGAATACAGGCTATGATGTGAGAATATATACCAGATGAGAAAAACAGAGTGTCTAATGTCTAATCCTACACTGAGACACCATGTGACCCACAGTCCTTCATCAGTACGACCGGGCGTGGGAGAAACACGCGCGCGGCCACAGAGCTTTATCCGTGTGCGCCTCTCACCTGCGCGCGCGGTCTAGCGCGGGATGCAGTTTTAAGGAGGAGTTTCTCAGGGCGCTCAGACTGACGTGAGTGGAGCACCTCGTTTCGGGGACCGGCACGGACCCTGCGGAACAGGAAGCGTTCAGATAGCGATGTGAACGACGCTGGCATAGCCCAATACACGTCCCACGCATCACAGACCGAATATCCCAGTGAAAACACACAGTGCTAGTGGTGCGTGCCACACTCACCTCTACAGACTAATGTAGCCACTTGCGTGAAATTCGTCTCTGAAGCTTTCAGTAGAATTTGTTTGAATTGTAGAGAGCCTTCCACATTTGACAAAAGCTGCATGTCCTTTAAAGGAAAAAAAAACGAATTTCAGCATTGACAAGGTTTAAGGGCATGAATAATTAAACTACAGGACACTACCTATGAGGCTAAATAACACAAAACTGACAATACTCACCTTCACAAATAATTTTTCAGCTCCTGAATTCAACATATATATCTTAATCCTTGGCTCCCCTGCAGAAATACCAAAATAGAAATAAATAAGCTTCTTCCGTTGAGAACGTGCGAAAATAAGTGACCAGTAAATAACATAATCTTGCACACACAATTCATGCACAATTCAGTGTAGACTGCACGTCCGTACTACGTCTACAGATGGCGCTCAAACAACAGGTGAGGATTAGGCTGCACTGGAAGGCGAATTTTAGAACACTGACAACTATGCATGGACATGCATAAGAGTAACTCTTTGCGCAATAGGTTGTTCTGTGTGTAACTGAAACCTATGGTGTGTGCTGGTATGTAAGCTGCTAACCTGAACTGTGCCATGTTTTGATGAGGGTCTACAAGCGCTGAAACACACAGGGGCCTGGGACAAATCCTCCCACAAAAATAAAATAAAGGAACATATCTAGAGCCTGTGTAAGTCCGTTTTGAGCGGAGCGTTAGTTTTTCTTCCATTATGGTTTGTGTCTTAGCTGCAGTTTCAAGCCGAGTACCCATCAATCCTCACTGTTTTGCAGTGTGGTTTCATTGCACCTACTCTTACCTTGCCCACGCTATTAACACCTATGCAACACAGCTCTGCTAAAGGACACCACATCCTCAAAGCGGGTTGAGCTACAACATGATAATGACAAAGGAAGCGGTGTCCATTCTCTCTCTTTTTTTAGACCTATTTCCCTTCACTTTCATACATTTTACTTTTTAAAACAATAACTGAGGAACAGGTCAGTTTAAATCCCAACCCCCACATTAATGCCCAAAACCGGCCACCTGCCACCGATTTCACAGCATTTCACCTTTAAAATTGCGTCGAGTGATGGCGAAACATTGACAATTGAAACACTGGGTGCACTTCCTGTTAGCAGCCGAATATAACGCTGGTGCGGAAATCTCCGAACTCCCAGCTTCCTTTCTGACGCAGACGAGCGCGCTCGCATCGGGAGTTCCTCATTCACATCCCGCTCTGTCTCATTCAATCCGGTGTCGTGTTTCAGTTTGACAACACGATGCAGAACGAAACTTCAGATCAGACTTACTCAACTGCTTGATTCTGCTGGCCACCATTTCCTTTTCAAATGGCGCACACACACCGAGCATTCTCTGCATATTACTTACTGTACACGCGTGTAAACAAAGCAGAACTCTTTGTAAAGACTACACAGTTATTACTTCTTATTATGTTTCTAGTGGGAGGTATAACTGCAGATGTACACCTTAACCGTCTGACATTTTCTATGCACCTGAAAAACTGTTCCTCCTTCCAAACGATAAAAGAGTACGTCTTTGGGGGGGTGACAGTACGTGGCCGTGCTGCACTTACGTAAGCCGTTCCCTCCCGATGACATCACGAACAGGACCATGATGTTCTCGATGACGTAAGGCTTGAGCCTCTCCAGGTCTCTGCGCCTCTCGCCTCTCTCTGACAGGCTGATCCGCGCGGTGAGCTTCTCCGCCGCAAAGCAGGACCCCTGGGAAATGACAGGAAGCCATTACAGGCACGCGGAGGGGAACTCGCCACCTCAACGGCGAGGGGGGGGGGGGGCTGTCAGCAAAGTATTACAGCAAAAGGGGTGGGGGGGTGGTGACATGAGGGGGACAGCTTGGCTTTCTCGCTGGGTCTGATCAGCTGACTGACGTCTCTCTCTGGTGCCCTGCGATGGACTGGCGAACTGTCCAGGGCGAGTTCCTGCCTCTCGCCCAGTGCATGCTGGGATAGGCTCAAGCACCTCCCACGACCCTGACCAGGAATAAGTGGGCACAGAAAATGGATGGACCTCTCTCTGGCAGGTAAAGCCAGGTAGGCGCCGCTCTCAGGAGACCCAGCCTTCAGCCGTAACGCGAGCCGCTAATGCTGGGGTCGCGGCGCTACCGCTAACGCTACATCGCGGGAGGAAGATCCGAGCCCTGCTGAAACACGAGTCGGCTAAACCCAGCGCCCCAGAGGGGCGGGCGAAAGGCCGTCAGCCCCACCGGGCGCAGGGCGCTGGCGCGGCGGCACTCGCGGCCCGAGGGGACGCGCCGTGGTGTTGGGTGTCACCCACAGATTTCGCACAGCGACGGTGGGGAGTGACAGCACAAGTAGCCTGCGCTCTGCAGGCTGGCACCCTAACCCACATTACTGCACTGACGACACCGCCTGTATCAAGTGTCAGGTCTGGTTCTCGTATAGGCCTAAGTCACCACCCAGGTGGTTCAGTCACACTGAATAAGCTGCCCCTGCTAAATGAACACAAGTAATTTAATATCCTCACAAATGGCAGGTTCACCAACCGAGAAGCGGGGGATTACACTTGGCCGAACAGCAAACATGCAGCCTATGTACAGTCTGCCTGACAAAGGGCTAATGTGACACCCAATCAGTTTCTTAGTTGTTAAAGCAGCTGGTTGATAAATTCAGCGCTGACAAAGCGGGAACACTCGTGTATGTCAAACTCCGCCTTCGTTACAGACTGCAGTCGCCCCCTGTTCTCCAGGGCCCTTACCTGATGGTGAGAGCGTCTGTAGGTATTCTCAGGGACCCCGCACTCCAGCAGCAGCTCCAGGAGAGTGATATTCGAGGCATCCTCCTGCGGAAACAGAATGTCTATGGTCACTGTATGCCAAAACCATAGAGCACACAGGGAGTCAAATACAAGAACTGAACACACAAGAACGCGGTGTTTGTGTTTAGGTGTGTGTGTGTGTGCGTGTCTGTCTACGTGTGGCGTGGGTGTATGCGTTAGGTGGTTTTCCTTTGTGCCTCAAGAAAGTGTAAAGTCTAAAGTGCAAAGGTCATGATGGAAAGCACCAATTGTTCTGCTATAAACCACGGTGACATGTTCATGTTTGCCCCCGAATTATCACATTTGGTAGCAAATCCTTGAGCGTGGTATTACTGCGTGCGCATGTGAACGCATGCTAACGTTTCTTTAAAGGTGGGTGTGAACAGTGGAACCTTGTGGGTGGGCATTGTGCTGTTGCTATGCAACCCAAATCTTTGAAAGTCAAATCTGAGATTTCAGACTTCTGCCATCAGACTTGCTAAAGTTGAAATACATGTAACTATAAAGTTTGGTCCCACTTGCCACCCAGATGTGAGGCATTGAGTCTCCAGAGAGAAATCACTTCTGATTGGAGGAAGCTTAAGATTCAAGGGACTTCCCCCGCAAAGCCAGTGAAGTCTGCTAACACAGTGAAGCCCATTTGAAAAACCCTGTACTCAACTGAGTTTTTTTAAACCTAACTTTCACCAAACAATACTGTTATATAAAATCAACACTCAATATGCAGAAGGTGGTATTTTTTTATTACTATTCATTTATCATTATTATTTAGGATTTTCGCAGAGCTGTTTCACATTATTAACAGTCAAGCTGTCATACAGAGATGACACTTCACATTATAAATATTGCAGTATATCAGCAGAGGTGTTGGGTAATATTGACACAGCAGGATTTACACAGAGGTGTAACTGAACGCTGAGTGAGTATAGAGCATCGCACAGCAGTGAACATCAATCTTCTAAACCACCCCGTGACAGGGGCTCAATTTGATTGGGCAAAATTCAAAGCAGCCCATACCTTGGCCAGCTGCGTGGACTGTGCCCAACACAAACTGCAAATGCAGTCTCTTAATAGATCTCTTCACACCTGCTTCCAGCTAGCAAAGGGTTGTCATGCACCAATCCTTGAGGGCTGTAGTGTCTGCTTGATGTCAATTTATTTTGGAATTTAATCAATTCAGGTTTCTGATTGGCTACACACCTTTTTCCAAGGACTTAACTGGCTTTGGACTGAAAGAAAAGTACAAAAACCTGCTTATATTCTGGCCCTGCAGACCAAGGTTTGATACCACTGGTCTAGCAGTAAAATGTGAGCCATTTTGTTCGAGTCAGCAAGCAAATCTAATTCAATGATCCATTCCTCCCTTGAACAACAAATCAAATTACGCAAAATGCTGCAAGAATGTAAAAATAATCTCTTTTTTGCAATAGGAACTTGTGAAAGGCATTCACGGAACACAAAGTATCTGGTCATGAAACTAAGCAACCCGCCACCGACTTCCTCTAGAAGACCTCACATCAACATCGACAAGCCCCAGTTCACATACTCGCCACAATTTCACAGTCCAGTCCCCTGTTTCTCAGATGAACTGAGAGGATGAGAGAAAAGAAAGTGGGGGGGAGGGGGACTGGCACTGAAAGTGAAAAGTGAAAGGAGAAGAGTGACAGACAAGAGAAGGTTGTGAAAGAGGGGGTGAAGAGAGAGGACAAGAGACATTCTTACTTTACTTATTTTTATAATTGTTTATTATGCTTTGATGAAATTTATTTTTCTTCAGTTTTTTCTGTTTATATAATTTTACCCCCATTGTTTTGCCAATATGACTTTTTTATAGTCATGCCAGCAAAGGACATTTAATTCTGAATTAGAAAGAGACAGTTTTTCAGCCCCTAATTTGCTTTAGCAGAGTAAGGACAGTACCTGAGTTTGTGTCAGTTTAATACTATGGATATGTGGAAACAGCAAAACACCAGCCTTCATCTGAGATGAGGTCAGAGCACCTGGGTGAACCCCCACTCCAAATACCTGTAAAACAAAACAAAAGAAAACTCACATAACACAAATTCAGACAACTGAAATCATAGGGGGAAGTAAAAAAAAAAAAAAAAAAAAAAAGAGAAATCGGTCTCACATTTTGCTGAATAAAATAATCCACGTTCAAGGACTGGGTATGAACTAAGAAAGCTTCCTCACTCAATGGTGAAAAAACAAGATTGCAGAGCAGTTGTTTTTAATACAGCCCTTAGTTTTCTCACTTCCCCATTTCATGGTACATGGTAACCACAAGTAAACACTCAATGCCACACAAAATCCATTAATTCACTGACGGCCAAAGAAGATTAGGCGACAGCATGCATTTAACTGAGCAGGATATTTCTGTGACCCTTTGGTACTGGATTAAGCTAGATGTAGCTGCTAGTTTTAATGATAGAAGAGCGAGGTTTCATGTTTCCAAAATAGATTTGAGCAACAATGAGCTGTCAATCACTGGCTTGTTTGTGCAAATCAAAAGATCTTTTCTTCCCCCACAGCGGCACACGATGATTGGCTCAAATCAGTGATTCGCCGGGATCCTAAAGTAGCCCCACCCATTTTTAGTTCCATGTAAACTGACTCTCCCATCTCCGACCAGCTCAACGCTGCTGAAAGCCTCTGTGGTGATCATGTGACCAACCTGGTAAGGCAGGAGTCCATGCGAAGATGTGTTTATAAATAATGAGGTTTCTACATTTCCCTCTTCCGTAGGAAGGAAGATGAGCTTAAACGATGTTTTCCCCCGTGGCGGTATCACCTAAGGAAGAGACAGAAACGTGACTGGATGACCTCTTAACCTTCCACCTGCCACCCAGAAACAGAATGGTGTGAGACAACCCCCCCCCTAGACATGAACTTATGATTCATGATCCAGTTTAATCAAGATGCACAGATGAAATTGATTGCCTGAGTGCCTGGGAGAGTATCTAGCCACTGCAAGACAACTGAATCTACTGCTGGTCAACTGCACGTGCAAACTCTTTTTGCCAATGTACAGTATTGTAGTCTTGATTGTATATTTTTGCAGTAAATGGTTGGGGGGAGAAGGAAAGAGAGACAGCGAGGGAGGCGGGGAGGGAGGGAGAGAGTGAGAGAGAGATCACATGATTCCTAATTTGTCTTTTTAGAATAAGCTCTAGCCACACAAGGTCTCGTATGCAAAAGAGGTTCTAACTCTTGCGCGACAAGCCTGCCAAAAGAACGCTTACTCACCCTTTTGTGGAAAGGAGGGGTGTGTATATGTATGCTGGGCGCAAACACCGACAGCAGGGTCACTCCCACTTCCTGGCTGGGGTTATGAATGTATACAGTTTCAGCACGGGGCAGGCCCAACAGCCTACAGAAATAAACACAGAGATGAAAAAAAAGTACTCTTCATTCTCCTAACATCAAGGCAGAACATTCTCAGGCTTATTAAAATGTATTTTTAAACGCACAGTGAAACCCTTTTGAGACCTTTTCAGAATGACCACCAGGGACTTGAAATCCACGTATACACAAAGTGAGGGACAAAGTGGTCAATTATGAGAAACAATAGTGCACTTGCAGTCAAACGTTATACATTCACGTAGGGAAACGCATGCTAATGTTACCACAGCGTACTACAAATGACCAAAGTATGCACTTTTTTATATCGTGGTATACTTTTAGCATGGGTTCACTGAATATTTTAGATAGCTAATGGACATCAAAACAGCCCACACATCCACAGCGAACATGAAAGACGCGTCTGAGCGTCATGTGGAGAGCTTCAGTGATAGGAGAATAAAAGAGGGGCAGGCTTTGGACAGGAATAAAAATGACCTTTAGCGTCCGCGCGGACCTCTGCATAGCATTTCGAACGCAGTACTCTTCCCACAACAAAAGAAAAACGTAGCAAGTGACCCGTGGCACAGCGATTTGTGACGACCTCTGGGTCAGTAACAGAGCCCTTCAGTATCTTTCCCCGCTCTTAACCCAAACGTCGACATGACCTAAACAAAAAGACGTTGATAAGCGTCTTGCAGGAAAGCGGTCATGTGCTAAAACTATGCCGTGGTAAACAGCGCGAGCGCGAGGAACATTTGGCTACTAGCGCCGCTGCGCAAACATGACATTATGTAAATATGGGTTTGTCCCTTTTGTTTTTTGTTTTTTTTAATTCAACCGCAGCGTCGCCTGGGTGTTTAAAATCTATTCTTTACAGGGAGGAGGGGTGCGGGCAGGTCCGCAAACAGCGCGACACATGCCAGGGCTCAGAGGCGAGACGCTGTTATTGTCCGCTTCGACGCAAAAAGAACGGGCGTCAAGGCCTTGCTGTTTATCCTCGACAATTCAGCGCAAAGATGTTGCCAGCGAGGGAAAAGGATGTCGCTGCTGCAAATTTCCCCTTCATGCAAAGCGACAGACCAAACAAAAAAGAGAATCGACTAACTTACACTCCAACCAACAGCGCTCCCATCCGGAACTGAGGCTTCTATACGGTTGTGCTCTCACTGTAAATGTGAAACACTAACGCCTATGCATGTAACTATGAACACAGTTTGGTCTTTTTAGGGAAGTGGGCGTGGCAAGAGAGAGCTTTCACTTGCGGGGCTGAAGCTGTCAATCACTGAGATGGATTCCACGGTTTCCCTTTTCACCGTCCTCTGACAAATGAAAGCTAAACATCTCAATGCCATATTTGGTGCTGCCTGTGACCTGATGTTTGTTCAAAGTCCCACCTGCTTTATAAAGCACATAGCCTCAAGTGTCAGCCCTTTTCAAAGGGTCAATACCCTGGATGTGAAAATCCCTTCAACAGATCAGCGCAGCAACACAGACGTTTGGTGAAAGGAACCAAATTTAGCATTAAAGACAGGACCACATTTACCAAACATTAGACTACGGTCTGCTGCATGAGGAATCATACTACATGATAAAAAATGACTTCTCCATCACTCCATAACATAGAAAAACCAGAAATACGCACATTTTCATTTTTTGTTTTTTGTTCCGTCGTTTCAAAAGAATATGGGAATTACTGATTTTAGATACATGTAACAGTAACATTAATGTCCATTTTTGTTTTGTTTTTGAATATTACATAGCAGATTTGTATTTTCATTTCATTTCAGATGCATGAATTGAGGTTGCCTTTAACAGCTGATGAGTAAGGTTCAGTATATCTGGCTGTGTGCAGTGGAACCGTGACCGCGTGCAGTAACTCACTGTGTCCCAAAGTCCAGGACTGCAGGCTTGAAGTGCAGAGCTCTTCCTATATCCCCCACATAGAATGAGGAGCTGAGAGAGAGAGAAAGAGAGAGGGATAGAGAGAGAGAGAAAAAGGCATTATTAAATATTCAGCCCAAAAATTGATTTACATTGTTATTATTGCACATCACAACTACATATTCCTGTCTGAGTTTGAACCTATGGTCCGATGTCCTATGTCGGAGAACACAAACCCGTTATACGGCGAAGCTTTCAGCAGAATTCCACAAAACAATTCCACATTCCATCCAGCTGATAACCTCAAGTCCAAACACGAAGACAAAACCTGTTGTTTTCACGCGAAAAAGCCACCACCTCCCAGGCCAGAGAGAGAGAGACACAAGTTTTGACAAAAACAGCTTCACTGACATGTTATTTTTTTAACGGGGTCCCAAATTTGTGCTGAAACACCTTCACAGACAGTGAACTGAGAGAAAATCGGTAATTACAGCTTAGGCCGACCTGACTTCACCCCTAAACATGGTAGCGTACTAGCGCGCTAGCCTTGTGCAGTATACAGTCCAACCTGTTTTCTCCGTTTCCACAGTTCTGCCGTCTCAGCCTAAATGTACAGTACAAGCCAACTGCCCCAGTCTAGCACAACACCGTTCTACTCAAGGAAACCACAGTTGCCCCACATAACTTTTAATCGTGATCCGGTTCGTCGAGTGGGTATCGAGATGAGGCTAATGAGCCTCTTCTGCATTTCTGAAACACCATGTGGGCCTTTGATGTCTTCTTTCAGAAGAACAAGAAAGCAATATCAACAGACACTTCAGAAAGGAGGACAGTCCCACTCCACTTCCTGTTTATGTCGTCTTGCGTACTGTATTTAACTGTTATGCAGGAGTGAATTGTCTGAAACAAAAAGCTTTGACCGCACGGTGCAGTGTCCCCACCTCATTATCAGATAGAGGTCACTTTGTCACAACAGGAAAGGGCAGAAGTCAAGACGATACGATCACAATGTGTTACAATATCGTTGCGAATTGAGTAACTGTAATAAGACTGCAGATATTCAAGAAATAATAAAATTAGAATGTGAGCAATAGAGCCATGTGAATAGGTAGAAGTAGAAGACTTATACAGCTAAGCCAAGCGAAGAGGCCACATTACTCATACTTTCCAGTAGCTCACCTGGTTCTTTTTTTATTTAGCCAATTCTCAATTCTCAATAACAGTGGAATATTTGAGGGATTTTCAGGAAAACTATATTTTCAATGTTTCTCATGGATTTGCTGAGGAACTTGTTGCCCTGTGGATCCTTACTCAGATTGATACCAGCAGGTAGGCACCCCCGGGGCGATGCCATTTTGTGAATTAAATATTAAATTACAGATTATGTAAGAGAAATGACAGATTTCAGGTATTCATGCAAGAATTAGGGCATTCAACTCCAAATGATAACCAGTTATATCACTCTGTCATCTCAGTGTAACCACACGCAACTGTGAAAATCAGCAGCACAAAGCCACAACCTGGAACAGAGACAACTGCAGAGTGTATTGCACCAAGTCATCAGTTACAACCAGCTGCTAACATTTAAACTTAAAATAATAAAACAAGTAAAATACAAGAACATAAAATCAATAGGCTAATCAATCACAGGCAGTGTTAGTCAGCCTAGCTGCGTCAGGATTGATTAAAATGATTAAAATAAAAGAAAAAATCAGTACTAAAGCAAGACGTTTCAACATATTTAATGCACATTGGACATATAAAACAGGAAGCTTTCGCATTAACAGCTGTAAAACAGACACACTGAAGATGCAGTTTCAGGTCTCTGAATGGACTCAATCAACCATGGAGCTCTGGACGGAACCTCCGGCACATGACACCAACCGCCAGTGACCGCAACCATTACACCGCCGCGGCCCGGACAGGTGGAAACGGCGAGGCGCAGCTGCAGGAGACCAGGCGACCGCGCCACACGCAGCACACATCTGGATGAACATGGCCGCGCTGACATCAGTGCCCAGTGGGGGCCAAGGACTGGAACAATTCATGCCGAAAAATGCCTACTTTGCAGCTAGCAAACAAACTCACACACAAACACTGCATCCGACACTCTTTCTAAGTTGAATTTGTTTTCGGTTTTCGAGGTTCAAAATTGTGGATGATGTTGGCCTGACTTCCTATCCATTGTGAGGTAGTCAACTCCGTGTTGACAACTCCCAGACTGGGCTTATTTACAAACAGAAACAAAGCTAGCAATCTAGACCGCAGTCTCCACAATGTAAGCAGTGGAAATGTCAAATCAGGACTGAGCTAGCTAGCCACCACAAACAATTTTCTCTTGGTGTAACATTTCATTTAAGCCTGCTGTGCCAGACCCACATGTGCTAAATGACTAGATACAGGATGGCAGCGAAGGCTCTAATCCACATGTAATATCAACTAACTTTTCTTTCTCACGCAGACTATTGTGTTTAAACACCGTGATATAATCCATTTCCCCACTTTACAGGCTTTTTTTGGCTAATCATCTCGTGTGCCATCATTGTCCTGTAATGTTGATAACAATCGAGGTAGTCCAAAAAAAGATTTTCCACTAAAAGAAAATCTGACACATGCACAGGTCGAACGGGAAAAGTACGGAGCCAAAAATTTGTCTCATGACCTCACCAATTAGCAGCATGTAGCATTTACACAGTACTACACAAGTAAATTTTCTAGATATTATGAAAGCTGTAAAAATAAAAGAATAAATAACTAACAAAACAATGACGTTCAAGCATCTCAAGGTTATCAGCGGACCAAACTGCTGCCTATGTCAACTGCCTGAGGGCTTAGCGTAGGACCGCCCAACCCTGTTCCTGGAGATCTACCGCCCTGCAGGTTTTCATTCCAACCCTAAAAAAAACACACCTCACTCAACAGCCAGAGATCTCGTTCAGCTGCTAATGAGTAAAATCAGGAGTGCCAAATTAGGGTTGGAGTGAAAACCGACAGGGAGGTAGATCTTCAGGGACAGGGTTGGGCGGCCCTGGCTTAGTGGATGACCACAACCTGCTGAAGAACGCTCTAAACAGGTCCGGTTCCTCCCCTCTGCTTCGGGGAGTGGGCATGAACTGGCAACTCGCTCCCTGGCAGCCGCACTTGCTTTAACGAAGGGACAAGCGGCTCTGGAACCATCCGGCGCAGGGCAGTTAATAGCCGACTATTAACAGCTCCTCATTTCAAACTGCCCAACACCAACTGTCAAGTCGCTAAAGTTAGCGTTCCAAGATCCTCAAGCCATAAAAATATACATGAATAAATAAGCAGGAGAAACGCACCCGGTGCACGCTTGTGACGACGCGCGTAAAAAGGTAGCCTAACGGGCGTCAGGATCGGGTCCCCCGCACTGACCGAGTTCAAGCGCAGGTCACGTCCCGCCGCCAAAAAAGCGGCTGGATTTCTGCTTAGGAGGCGCATTAATGCAGTCCCCCTTTAGGATGGTCGTGACCCATCATCTGGGTTTCATTTTCGTCTACTCACATTGAATCTGCCATAAAAAAATGTCCGATACATCCAGGATCCATAAAGTCGACCCTTGACTCATCAAAGTAGAACAATCGCATTGCTAAATCATAAAATGGACATAAAAAAAGATTAAATGAACTGCTGAGTGGATGATTATGACTCAATAAAGCAGTTCAATAAAAAAGATAAGTATCAAATGAATTCCCTTATGAATGGAGGAGGGACTGGGGAACTTGGGAATTGTCTTTCACTTGAACAAATCCTTAGAGTGTCCGTGTGGGTGTGACCACCTGTACCCGTCTCTGCACTAACATGTTTCACAATGCAAAACTCTACACAAGACCTGAGGGAAATAACTGACAGACTTGAACCATGACAGCCTCTCATGTGAGGCTAATAAATTACTGTGCTCTAGTAAGAGAGAGAGACTGTCAGGGGGCGGAGCCTAGGAGGAACCCAAATGCATGGCTAAATTACACCCTACTGAGATAAACAGGCACAGTATTGTGTTTTTTTTTTTTCTTTCATTTTGAACAATCCTTTCTTGGCCTCAGTCTATAACACAGAACTGAGAGGAATTGTTTCCAGAACCTTAAAACACTGGCTACCTGTACAATTAGGCTACACCCTGCATGAAGCCAGTAGCTAACCAGTCGTTAAGGGTTAAAATAACAAATGGGTCCCTCCAACATAGGACTTCCACTGATAAATTTAGATTCACATTAGTGTGGCCAATTTGGCCCGTGATCAACAACGCAGCACATGAGGAAAGTGCCTTCTGCCGAAATTTCTCTTTGACAGAGAGTAGGTAAACGCTCACTCCCACGCACAACACACACTATGCATTAGAGGAGCACGCGCTCGCAGCGGCTGTTTCCTGTGTGATGTAAAACAGGAAGCCGGCTGCAGCCCGTACGCTTGCTCGAGTTGGCCCCAGTTTTAGCCAGGAGCTTGAATCCACGCCACACTCTCATCCAAAGGGCTTTTATCATATTTGGCCTTTTACTCTGGACAGGAGCTGGAGGAGTGTAACGGAAGGTCTCAGAGCGGCCAGTGCGGCAGATAACACGCTTCGATTAAGATAACCTCTGAGCTATTCCAACGTTTCTGCTACGTGTCCACAGACGATGGCCATGCAGCAGCTGCTGAAACATGTTTCTTGCAGCCAGCCCATATGCAGAACGTCACAACATTCCTATTTTTCACCAATAAATAAAGGTGATTCATATTTTTATGCTATTAATAAAAGCTTCAGCCATTCTTACTATAATGGGATGAGTTAATAAACCGAGCCATTGGTCAACAATTAATATTTTGCCAATTCTTTTTGATTTAATAAAAATTGCGGTTAGCAGGATGTAGCCTAGCATGTTGAACACCGACAAACCATTCCTTTTTTACCAATAACCAAATTTTTATTGGTTGCAGAGCAGCTCAGCTGGCAATCCATGTGACCAGAGTATTGCAGGTATCGAATGGACATTCTGAAAACAGATAAGTTGATATACAGAAAAAAACAGACCAAAATTATCTTCTCAAACATACAGTCTCAGTTCCCGAAAGCTGTATTTAAAAAATGCAGTGTTTGTATATTTACATAAGCCAGAGCAGGCTATTCTATAGCCGGACAGATTGTTTGTACATTTCAGTCTTGGGGAAAGCGAGCTGGTGTGGACCCTGGTAGCGGTGGAGCTGCTATTTGCGGTGCAGTGCGTAAGTAGCCTGGCTGGCCGAAGCGCAGTGTGGGTGCAGAACAGCAGGAGGTGCGAAAATTAGCACTGATGCGGCAGCACTGTGCAGGGCAGCACAAACATCCGAGTGCACAGAAACCAGCACTGCACACAGGCTATCAGAAAACTAGCACTGCACATTAACCACACTGCACACAGGCTATCACTAAACCAGTACTGCACACAGGCTATCAGAAAACTAGCACTGCACATTAACCACACTGCACACAGGCTATCACTAAACCAGCACTGCACACAGGCTATCACTAAACCAGCACTGCACACAGGCTATCAGAAACCAGCACTGCACACAGGCTATCAGAAAACTAGCGCTGCACATTAACCACACTGCACACAGGCTATCACTAAACCAGCACTGCACACAGGCTATCACTAAACCAGCACTGCACACAGGCTATCACTAAACCAGCACTGCACAAAGGCTATCAGAAACCAGCACTGGACACAGACCATTATACAACCAGTACTGCACAGAAACCAGCACTGGAGTGGACACAGACCATTATAAAAACAGTACTGCACAGAAAGCAGCACTGCACATTAACCAACACTGAACACAAGCTATAAGAAAACCAGCACTGCACACAGACCATCACAGCAAAGAAACCTTCACTGTATAGAGCCACTGCACCAAAGCCAACAGAGGACCCTTCACTGTATAGTCCAGCAATGACTGTAGCACTGCATAGATCCCCACACTGACAGCACCCGAGGATCCAGCATTGCAGGGAAAGCAAAGGACTCTTTCTAATAGGGGGAAGGGGTTTCTAATGGGAGACCGTTTACTGAAGGAAACAAGCACTCGCCGGGAGATTCTTAATCAATTAGGAAATAAAATGTAATTGGAAAAACATTAATTAACTAATAATACATTTACTGATACATTTATTTTATTTTTTATATATTTATAATGAAAACTACATGGTGCAAGCAATATACAATAATATATTTTTAAAATGGTAACATCAAGTGTGTGTGTCCGTGCGTTTTCATTCATACGTTATTTAATTTAGCGCATTTATTTCCCATAATGCCTCATATTTTCTCGTCCACCTCCATCCCCTTGAGTGCAGTGCACACGAGAGACACAAAACTATAGGCTGAAGGCTAAATGTTCTGCAGGCTTAGGCCATGGTTTCTAAGACCTAGCCAAGCTTCATCTATTTTTATATCGTTGCTTCCTGGAACAGCTCAATGAACTGTCCATCAAACAACATCTGCAGCCAATCAGTCTAATAAAGCCTAATATTTTTTGGAAATGAGACAGATAAAAGGCCCCTCCCCTAGTTTCTCCTCCTCGCAGAAACTCATTAAACTACCATGGCAGTAGTACGGCAGACTAGAGATGGCAGCACCAGCACTTTGTAATCCAATTGTCCACAGTATACTGTACGAATTAACAGAAATCAGGAACTTACCACAGAAACCAGCAAAAAGTGCTCCCACATATGGTTATATAAACACACATTTGAGAACTGCTATTGAGACACTGAGCGAATACACGTATATCCTGTGGCTCGGCCACGCTGAGCCGTCGCCTTCTGAATAAACGCACAGCGCCACTCCTAATTTGCATTCCTTCGCAATCCGTCAGCGGCAAAACATTCTCAAGAATGTATGCAAACACTGCGAAAAACAAGCGCGTATATGTGTAGGCTAAGTGTATATTTTCATTTGTTTTAACCAGATGGTTTTTCCTTGCCATTGCCGGTAGAGTGAGAGTTAGTTTGAGGGCTGGCCTTTGGCCCTGGCTGTGGAAAGCGCATCTGAATCGGCACTCTGTCACTGTGCCACTTCCCAGCAGCTGGCCACTCAAAAGTGTAACTACACAACTCGCTTCCCCACCGGCTGCTATGTGTACTTTACTCATCGAAGCGCTACCACGCGGGCGTTCCTAAAGTAATAAAAATGTTGTTACACTGGTATGAGGACACTGGCAAATATGGCAGCCTTCAGTAGAAGCCAGGGCGTTTCAGCCCCGCTTATAATTTTGGGGAATAAGGGCGCAAGGGTGGGAAGCAAAGCAGAAAATGGCCGCCGGCAGTGCGGTATTAGCCTTAGCATTTCAGCCAAAAGTGGTGCGGGAGTGCCCCGTATGGGGAGCCGCCGTTCCCTCGTTTTCCCAGGGCCTGCAAATGTCACCACATCAATGAAAGACACATCAAAGCAGGCGACGGAAAAACCAAACCGCCAACTGGCACTTGAGAAACACCTGTTGAGTGGGTATATGGTTGCCATGCACCACAGATGAATGTATTTGATGAATAACCAACCCCCACATGCACATGCCCTACAGTGCAGTGAAAAAGTATTTGCCCCCTTTCTGATTTCCCCTATTATTGCATATTTGCCAATATTAGACAGTAATTCACATGGGCGATATGGGTGTTTGATCATTTTATTTCAGTAAATAAAAGAAATAATAATTTTAAAAATATGGTTTGTGTTTGTTCAGTTTCCCTTTGTCTAATATTAGTCTACACTTTCTCTAAAGATCTGAAAGGATTTAGCGTGACACATTCAATAATAGAGGAAATGAGGAATAGGGAGAATACTATTTCACAGCACTATACGTGCTTTATGTGCCATAGTCAAGCAGTCCTAAAAATCCTACAGCTACAATAACTGAAGAGAAATGAGAAGTTGGCATGAACAGAATGCAGGGGACCTCCCCACAGCCCAGAGCTTCTTCATTTAAATAATCCAAACACTGAAGAGCACAGGAAATGCCTCCATACTACAGAGATACTGAACAGATAGCACTGGGGTCTAGAAGGAGGCACTGAGAGACATTCTGACTCTGAAAAGAGGCACAAGGCATTTAATAGCAAACAAAACAAACAAAGAAAAGGCTTTAAAAATCCAAAACACTGCTCATCTTAAGATGATTTTAAAATTTTTATTTTCCTGAGGCATGTGCAAGCCGTAAAATTTTATTCTGAGTAACCACAAACGGCTGTCGTTAACAGAGCCAGATAAGGCATGCAGTAAAAACACAGCTGTCAACAGCACATGGCATCTTATTTACAAATTTTTTTAAATTATATATGTGATGCTCATCATTCTGCCACCATAACATTATTTTTTATGTTCATTTTTAATATATTTATTTGGACTTTGTAGAAAATATAACGACGTACATTTTACAGTCCAGGGTTATTAAAAATAGCTTCATATTGCAATACATAAGAGTAGCATTCACCTGTCTAACTGTTCACATAATGTGAAATACTGCAATACCTTTTCTGAACTTGTTAATATATTTAATTTGAATATACTGCTGTATATTCCATTTCCATAACGGTTTCCCTAACACCCCATCACAGCTGACTCCACATGCTAACTCAAGTGAGCGTTAAGTTCACACACCGGTTACCATAGAACAAACTCTGAGGGCTTAACTCTGTGTTCTGTTAGGGGCAAGATCACTGTTATCACTGGAGATATTGTCTATGGTTTCGTAATAAAAATGCTTTCCAGCCATTCATAGAACCCCTCTGGTTAGTTCATATACTGTCATATGATATTATGCTCTGGGTCAATATGGGCCAAGATGTGGCCAAAGAGAGAGGGGGCAAAGGTCAAAGGTTATTGAGAACACTGCCTATGCGCACAAACGTCAGGGCAAAAAACCTTTGTTGGAACAAGCAAGAAAGGATTTTTTATAATATAAACCCTCTATTGTGCAGCAAAGTCTAAGAAGATATTTTTGAAAACAATGTTTTGACACTCTCCCATTATGCCATGATTGCAGTGTTGAAAAACACTTTCAAAGTGTAACTTTTGAGTGTTACTTTGCACATGGTGGAACAATACAGGCTTCAATTCATGTGTATCAAATTTACCAGTATTGATGCAAGTCAACATTTTGACTTGGGCCACACTCAACTTCCTTCATTTACTTCGGTTTTGCAACACACAGGCACCAAATAATTCACTGAAAAAATGCTTCTTTCTTAGAAATAGTCCAATAAGGACTTGCACCTCGCTGCAAAAATGTTTGTGACTATTGTGTAGGATTATAAACTGTCAATCAAGGAGGTCTGATTGATTCTAGACCAGTTACACAAGTCTAGTTATGACAGGAAGTCAGAGAAGCAGAGACAGTATTTTCCACTGGTCATATTAAACCATACTCTTGCGCTGCACATCTAAAGCAAACTCCATATTTAAACCAAACTTTAGCTTGTAAATACAGATACTTAAAGCAAACTTTAACTTTTCAATGCAGAAATTATGGAATTCTGACAGAAAATTTGAACTCAAATCTCTGTGTTACATCATCCAAACTCAATTATCTACGCTGTGGTTTGTTCTGGTAATTTTCCACTGGCTCTTGAACTAGTTTCTCAGTGTGTTTTTAAGCGTCGTTATGCATTCTGAACTGGCGTCCGATTTGACAGCCACGTGCTTGCGATTCACACACCACCTGCAGAGCCTGTGAAAGGCACGTGAGATGACATCAAAATGTACGCTTTAGCTAGAGAGTAGCAGTTTAGCCAAAGGCACTGACAACTCAGGACACCGGTCGTTTGTCATGGTCACGTGCGGTAGCAACGACAGGGAAAGCTCGGTTTGCCGCTAAATTCGCGGGCCAGAAAGGGCCGTTTTATGAGGGCAGGGATACCGATGGATAGACAGCCAGGACGCAAGGACCCTACACAAGGAGGTGTTTTTTAACGTTGCGGTAGCCAGCGACTGGTGAGCGGATCTTGCACTTTGGGGTTTTCACACCAGACCCAGGGCAGAGCTTTTCGGCAGGCCGGCTGCTTGCTGGTGCAGGGTAATGATCCGCACACAGCCGGCTTGTTCTCTTAATTGCCAGCGCTCTGCAGAAGTGGGGTCCAGCGTTTGCTTTAGGGAAGAGTAGACTCACTGCGGGAGCAGCTGATATATTTTAATAATGTGCAAATATCACCCTGTGCCAAAAATAATAATAATAATAATGTCCTCATTGCTCCACCAGTTTCCAAATGCAAAGACCTGTTTTTCATCAATTAAAAAGTAGCCTATACTTTGAACACTTCTAAGGTAGCTCACTTCTGGGTTTCATTTTAACTCCAATTACATGACTATAAGCACCACTTGTGTCTTGCCAACTTGGTACAGATGGCAAGACGCGACACTCAGAAGATCACAATCAAGAAGTGCAATTGTTCAATTGTGCAATTGCAAGTGTTTTTAATGTGGTGTCATTGTACATGCCACTTAACACCATCACATGTGTATCAACATTTTGTTTTTAACTACCAGTATTTTTATCACTTTCGTCGAGAAGGAAAAGCATACATAAAGAAAATCTATACTTGTACTGTATATATATGACAGCACTCAGAACACCACAACCACAACAAGTTTACATTGTGAATGTGATAGACATAACGACAGGTCAGTAGTGAGTGCAACGACAATGATGTCACAGCCTTGGTTCCAATGCAAGCCAGTCCTAGACATGCACTATACACGCAAGGCGGTGCATGTATTGCAAGAATCAAAGATGGTTTGTACATTAAATCCCATTTTGAGTGTGGGCTTCAAAATGGATGATATTGTGTAGCATGTTTCATTTACAATGCCACTGAGAGTCTGAGGGAGATCAGTTGATCAGTTGCAGCACAACAAAAAAAGAAACGGTGGATAACAAGAGGTCCCACCAGCAGCTCTGACAGACATTAAACAGGGACATTGTACACATCAGAGATGAGGTTTTCTGTCATTGCTTTGTTCTTGCAGCTGCTTCAACTGATAGTTTGGCTGATGAGAGAAAACTAGCTAGTTAGGCTCTTTTAAAAAAAATTTTTTATTTATTTTTGCAGATCACCTATTAAACCACAATAGGGCCCTATAAAGCCCGACATTTAATCATTTATTAATTAAATAATTATCTTTTCCTAAATTCAGTTTTATTTTTTTCTGATTATCATACAGGACATACATTTATTACTTCTGTTCTCTGTATCCAATTTATTCAGTTGTGTTTAACATTAGTTTTGAAATCAAACGCCCGAATTTCAGTGGTGATATTCTTGAGCTTTTACAAGGGTTCTGCACCAGTCACGGAAGGCAGTCTCTTTGACATGCTGCCATAGCTTAACTCAGGGGGCAGATGTTAGAATCTTCACTAGCTGGGGGCGCTTAGCGTGCACCTGTGGATTGCGTCATCACGTTTTGTGACTCAGAACATCATAAAGCCCAGTTTCCCGCAGTGTGCCCTTTCAAATTTAACAGAAATAAAGTGAACTTGTATTTTGGGATTTGCCAAATTAAGAACTGAATTCCACGATTCCGTGATGTTCTCAGCATCACAAAAACCCATAGGGCCCTTCCACACCAACTAATGCAAAACAGCCCAACCAACACAAAAAGGCCTGTGTTACATACTGGTTTAAACATTTAAGCAATTACATGCACACACACACACATACACACACACACACTCACAGAGCTGAGAAGTTCCCTTTTCCAGTCAGACTGAATATGAATTGATGCTTGCCAGTTTTAGCATTGTAAAATGTTCTGAAACTCATGTAAGATGCTTCCCGGTCAAGTGTAGAGCTGAGTCACTGCACACAACATATAGGCTACTTATATATACACACACAACATATATATATACATACAACATATACATTCTTTATGCAAGCCCCACTTGCTACATAAAACAATGAAAATCGTGCAATTAACCCAAACTTTACTGCCTCCAACCACCTCTCGAATGTAGAGGCATCTTACCTCTCCTCCTGGGGTAATCCCTCTTTTCTGCGTTCTTCCTCAGCCTACAAAAAAAACAAGGATCAAAAAAGAGCTAACTTCTGAAAACATCAAAAGTTACCTAACAAACCCTCTAGAGCACTTTCACATCCCTTGGGTCAGAATGTCCAACCAATCATAGAACTAGGCACTTGTACGTGAGACCTCATCAGACAACAGCAGTAGTCAGATAATACACATGTACAAAAGTAATATGACACTAATATGACACAACACTAATATGACATGCCTTTCATAAAACATGTATTAACAACGATAATAAATATTACAATAAGGAAATAAATGACAGTTAGTGGGTGTTAATTATGCTGCAAATGCAAGGAAATGTTCTTTGTTTCAACTGTAATGAGGTTAAGGACTTTGGTGTGAGGCCTAGATGACGGAACAGCGCTAGGGGTTTGGGTTGAGGTAACCACACAGAGGAAAAAATGTCATTATCCTCCCCTCTGCGGTTGCAGACATACATATACAGTCGCAGACAAAATATCAAGGTGTTTATTTTATAATTAATAGTTATACCGCTCACTTAAACAAAAGGGAACAAGTTACAAGAAAAACAGATTTACTTGGGAGCTTTACACTAAATTTAATTTGACAGTAAATTGAACTGCCCACCCATAACATGGTGAAACAAATGCTCCGATAAAAATATCAATGTTACAGATATCCATGTCATATCCTAGAAGAACATGCCCAAATGTAATCTTAATCTGGGGCAGCCACAAAGCACAGCTAATTCAAAGATGGTTGTTTAAGATTCTGGCCATCGCAATTAAGGTATCTAGACAATCACAAACGTTAGGCTATTATGTTCTAACAGTGAAGGCAGCAATAAAATACATAACAATGAGTTGGGACATAGCTTCCCTTAATCATCGACAGTTACGGTAATCTTAAACAGACAGTAGTTTGAGCTGAATGCATCTTGTGGAGGGCCAGGTGAGGGGAACAATTTATCCGTTTATGCCTGGCCAAACTTGAGACTGGCTTTTGTAATGCTCCCTAGCCTCAACAGTTAGCATTTATAACAGCGGGTGTAATGCACTTGAATATGTAAGCTGCTACAGTTTCTCTGCATAACGTCATATACAAGCATAAATGGCTATTTTATTGTGCTGCAGACACCTTCCCCATTGCACAAAACTACATTTGCAAAATGAAGCCACCTTGAAATTCACCTTTACAAATGAACAAGTAGGGAATTTAATTTCACAGTGCCTTCGTTTCTGCCTAAATGAGGCCTAAATGGAATCACTTTCTAAAGAGATTTTGATCATAAATTGATTTCTGTGGATGCTTAAGATGTTGATTACTTGTGAATGCTCACAAAATGCTGTAGTAACACGACAAATTTCCAAGGATGGATGATATGCTCTTTAAAAGCTGAAAATGAAAGCTTAGAGACTATTGAGGCTATGTCTTACAATTACTCACTACTGCTAATTTGCTCTTATGTAATATAATAACTGAAAGCAATTAGGCACAATGTGTCATCAAATAAGGCACTAAAATACAAAGCACTGCTCTTCAATATATGACAGTGAGTTTGCAGTGATTGTGAAATGTACAGTACGTTACACACTCAAGATCATAAACTACCTTCAGCCTGGCTCTCCCAAGTAAGGCTGAACAGACATGTTTCCATGGCAACAACACAAGACATTCTGGCTATACCATGACATCATAAATACAACACATGGCTGGCAGCAGAGTTTCAGTTTGCTTGTTCTGTGTAAAGAGAGCACGTGTAAAAGTGCCCGTGCGCAAGATGTGGAGAGGGTGTGAGATTTAAATACAGTGACTACACAAGTGCCTTTTATGGAAACGCAATCCAGGGGCCGAACTGTTTACACCGTCGTTCAATTTCACATCCTATTGGCACACGACCCATAAAAAGTTCCCTTTCCTTGGCTTTCAACACAGGCCACTGTGTTACCATTCAGCAGTTAACTACCAGCACACCTGAACTTGAAGCAATGCTGAACAATGACGTATTTCATTCCATCTGTACTGACACTAAATCAACGTGCAGTTACATGGCGTGTCAGTTTCCAAACATAATTTTTTCAAAGTGTCTCTTAACAGGCTTGCACTCTTCCAGTAAGCATTCTAAACTCAAAATTACATTTTTTCAAATAACATGAGCTAAGTGAAATTAGCAAAGCCACTTCTGATGTCAATGATGACTAGAGTACGATGACTCTTAGCTTTTCAAATAAGCTTTCCGCATTCATGGAAATGCATAGCAATCAAATATATCCATAACTAAACATAAACTAAAAGCATGTTTATTCTCTGTATGATCAGCTAAAATAAAATGTAATACAGGGCAGAGCTTGACTTGTCAAATAAGAAATGACAGATCCTCTAGTCATTAATAACATTTTGCTTTTCTTTTCTCCGCCCAGTGCTGGGTGGGTTACGTAACAAATCACTACAGCACACAGAGGCTAACACTTCTCATTCAGCACGCTTGCTCAAGCACCTGGGATATCTGTCTCTCAATGACATAAACACTAGGGAATGTAAACAGCTCAACACCATGCTCAACACCTTCAATCTTGTACACATTGCTTCTCAGGGCGGGGCAAGGGATGTACAAAGTGCGAAAAACCCAGTCTGAAAATGCTTCTTTATCTACTGCAATTTCTTTTCAGTCACTGCCAATTCATGACTGACCACAACCAAAATAAACAAATTACTGTTGTGACCTAATTTCACCTTTCTTTAAAAACAGATAACACAACCTTCCACCTTTACACTAGAAATGCCCTTCATAGTGTATATACTACAGTATATAGATACTCTTTTCAGACAATGTTGTAAATGAATGCTGCTTAGGAAGAAAGAATCCTTGACTAACTGAAAACAGTCACTTAAATGCCTTAATTGCGCAGTCACAATAGAAATCAATTAAATTAAATGTTCTAAGGCCCGTAAAACAGTTTCCATCTCGTAAAGAACATTGGTCCTCCCAAACTTCTAACATACCTGAATTAATGTCATTTTTACAGGTTTAACCATGTATAATAGACGTACCAAAAATGCAGTAGGCCAAACAGTTTTGTAAGGTGCCAGTCCAAACAAGATAAAATGGAAAGCAAAAAAAAACTGGACTACCATACATTTTCCAAAAAATTATACAACTTGTAAAACAGAATAATAGCAATAAAGAGCACGCAATGTAATCTAACAAAATGCAATGGACACCGCTGCCACGGTACAGCAAAAATAGCATATAATCTGTTTTACGTAACACAACAGATCACCAAACCAAAGCACAAAATAATACCAAATGCGGCGTTTGCAACTGTGGGTTTGAATTACTGATCCGGATTTTTTGATGCACAGAGACTCAAACTCGTTAAATCCGTGCACAATGCATTGTGCATACCCGCGCGCCACCACGGGCCACATGGCACTCTTGGAGCAGGTGGCCGGGACCGTGCTGGCTCATTCCGCCTCTGATCCCGCTCTTTCACCACTATCAATAACACAGCACTCTCAGTTCATCACTGCACTGCTGTACCTACGGACGGTTATCTTAGAACAGCAATATAAAGACACTGCCAATTTTATTTACGTATGACCAGCGAGAAAGCTACTGATTGTTTACATCAGATGTTCTAGCAGAACCCGATTGCAAGCAATGCTATCTTGCTAAATTACAAGTTACATCGCTTGAGCTATATGACCGACCAATCAATTACTTTACTTAATTTTCTTTCCAAGCTAACAACACCTGGAATGTTTTTATATTTTGAGTTTGATGCATAAAAAACGCTGTACCGGGTTTTAATGTATTTGCAGCTCTGACAGCTTTAACATTTAAAGATAAGGTACTTTACCTGAGGAGGGACTAATAGTTCAGCGTCTTCAGCCTGCCAGACCTCGACCACGCCGGACATATGTGAGAGAGCTGGGGTACAAGACAGCACAACGAGTCAACTTGGCTGAGAAAGTAAACAGTGTCAAAACGCATGCTGGTGTTCTGTACGCTTGATGACTAACATTAGCCATGCAAAGAGAAATTATGGGTTTCTTCAAAATAGCCATCTAATGTTGAGGTCAGAAAGCCAGCTCGCTAAATTATGATGTGACACAAAGACGTGTATGGAGAGGACTGGAAGTAGTTAGCTAGCTAGAAATCCAGCGGGCAGCTATGACGAGCTCGCTATTTAACTTAGCTTACACGCTAACTAGCTACCAGCCAATCCACAAATAATAAAACTTCATGGGTAGAAATATACTTAGCTAGCTAGTAAGTTAAAGGTGTGGTAATCGCATTTTGTCCTAACAAACTAGATAAGGTGGATATCTAGTTTGCTTGGAAACGGGACACTTTCAGTGATCGCCTATGCAGGACCTACCCTAGCTATACATATAGCTTGCTAGCTAACGTAGCGATGCTATCAATACAGGAAACTGCGCTATGAACAATAATGATTTGTTCTGGATGGAGGTTGGTGAAAATTGATCAGCCAATTTTCTGATTAAATATACAATCTTTAAATCCCCCTGCATATAAACAGCACAAATCCTTGTTATATCTGTATTGTGTGTTAAACCCCAGCATATAGAATACAACAGCATTCCCTTTCACCACACGACTTCTGTCTTTAAATGCTGGTGTCAAAGTCAGCAGTCACTCCGCTCTTTGAAACATTTCAACAATAGATCGGTTAGCCTGATAGCTAGCTACGTTGAAAAGCGAATGTATTAGCCAGACCTTGTAGCTGTGCCCCTCTTTGCTCGGCGTCTGTTAAAATCAGCTGCAATATTCCAACTAGAATATTTATCCACGTTTTCCTATGGCAGTTGCCGCCTTGCTGGAAGTCCCTCAGCCCCGCCATGCTCCTCTGTTCGGCTCGCAACCGTGCTTTGCTGAGCGTTGTGTGCTTTCCCTTTCTCTCGCCCTCCCCTTCACACACCCTCTACTTGCAGTCACACACCCTCCCTTCTCCTCGCCCTCTCGCTTTGCACTCTGCCAGAGTAGACAACGCGCGTAAAACGGTTGAGCTGCTATGTTCCTATATTTCACCAACTATAAATTAAGCCATACATTAAACTGCCCAAATTAACCACAACGACTTGCTATCAGTAACATCAGCAATCGTTAAATCTGCTGAGTACATTTACTAAAAGCAGGCTACATTGAATTGCGAGAGTACACAGAGCTGTCATCCCAACCTCGCATATCGTAACGTTCCCCCCACTGTCGTTGTTGTCTTTGTTCTCTGTAGGTGTCCCGTGTTATATCGTTTATTTCACATGTGTATACGTAATGCATGGCAATTTCTGCCCGTTTATTTGTAATGAAGTATAATAGCCTAAGCTTGATAGCCTATACAATGTGTAAGCACATTGTGCATTGCGCAAATACAATTACCCCCCCCCCTTACGAATGGTTTTTGCAGCACATTTTTTGAAGCGTAATGTTCGTTCTTCAGAGTGCTATACCTAAAATAGATTTTTGAAGTGTATCCTAGTAATACAAAGCTGCCCTGTCTTTGAATTTTTTTCATACAACTAAAGCTGGGAGATCATATAGCCTTAATGGTCGCATAGTAAAATAGAAACAGCTTGTGAACGCATGCCAGCCCTTTAAGCAAGTTTAGTATACACTTGAATGTAAAAAGTTTATTATGGAAATGCCTCCTACAGTGTCATTAAATGTGATTGCATGGGTTCTTGATCTAGTTTGCAGTCCACTGACCTTTGTTATGGGTACAAATGACTACTGCACATAGTCTTCATGAACCATATTTAATCTATAATTGAAATAAAATTTTTTTTAAAAAGAATCAAATCTGTTAATCCAGGTAAAAATCTTGAACCTATCCAGCATTTAATTTTTTGACTTACCTGGGAAAATGAATTCCTTGGTTTCACACCATATCTACAAATCATGCTTGAAGAAAAAATTAGGTCTAGTGTAAGAAGAAAAAGAAAACAGCATGACCTCATCAATAGATAAGAATAGTTAGGTCTACATTTTCACAAAAATTAGCTGTTGGAAAGTGTGCTTGTTTTGTGGACTGTGGTACATTGCCTTTTTATTTTAAATTAAAACGACAGCTTCTCTGTGTGGTTATGCATCCACATTTTACCCCTATCAAAATCCTAAACTATGACATTTACTGTAGCCACATATCAAAACAGGGGGCATATAACACTGTCCTCTCAGCATGGTTAAATTGAGAAGAATGGTTCATGTCAGGGCAAAGGGAAGAGAAAGACTGAGTACTGGATCCTGAATCACACTTCCTGGAAGGCCTACCTCTCTTAAGAATTTTTAATGAGAACAGGTCACAATTGTGTTGCTCTGAAATTGTAGTCTCAGAAGGCTTGAAAGGAATATTGTGCAACACTGTTACACACGAAGCACAGCAAAGCAACAGGTAATTGTAAGGCGTTGTATTCCTTTCCTGCATCATTGAGTAACATGAATGTGCCCCTACTGCACTTGAAACCAAATTACTGGAAGTCCACTTGGGGCTATGTACACATTGTCTGTGTGGGAGAACAGTTGAATTGATTTTCAGTAAGTGCATTTAATGGCCTCTAATTTAAATGTTCTTTTTTTTTTTTTTTAAGAAACAATGTGATCTCCACCTGTGTATGCACTAAAAAAAGGAAGACCAGAGGGAATTTATTCCTTTTCCACTTCAACAATCGAAACATCTCTGTAGTAACACTTAATGGGAAATATTTCCTATGAAGATAATCCCTATTTATACAGTTAAACATGTATAAGCTCTGAAGATTATGATAGGCTTTACATTAGCTAGCATAATGCTAATTCAGACACAAAAATATGAGTTAAATCCTAATTTTTCTGGAGGGTGGATTTCAGACACACTCAACCAAAACAGAGCTTAGTCTTAATCAGGAAGTACCAGAACAGGAATGCTCACAGTGTTTTTAAAAAGTGCTACTCATGACCGCAATTTACATATCCTGTATATACTTTTGAAAGCACACATTCTCTGCATTCACATTGGAGGGGCTGATTTAAAATGTAGTTTTGGGTCCAATAAATGTGTCTGTGGAATAATAGACTACAACATGGTTGTATTTTGTCATTAAGTGGGTGGCCTTATTTCAGTCTCTTTCCTTTTTACTGGGCCTATTATTTCCACAACCAAACTATGTTTCATGTTCTACATGTCAAACAAAACAGGATATACTGCATTATTGCAACAACGCTGTAACTATGTATTGTATTCCAGCTGATGCCTTTCAAACCTCAAATATTCTAGTTTTGGGGGGGCGGTGGTTTCTTGAATTCCCTTCTGGTGGTTGTGGTGTGGTTGATGTGTGATTAAATTTATATTTTATTTTCCTTAAATGCAACTACCATGCACTGGTGTTGTCAAAACTGTCAAAAATCAATCCAAGCCTGCCACTGTGCACCTCACTGTCCCTAAAACATAAATGTAAGTCTCCAATGGGCACTTTGATGCTGGAATGTCATACAAACAAACGTAGGCAAAGATGGTCCAGTATTTAACTATGGCCAACTATGAATGGTGCATTGAATTTTAGGAAACGTCCTCACGCTGAATGGTTAAAAACATTGAAATACCAGAGTGAAATACCATGCTAATAAAGTGGCATCTGGCAGACCCAGTCAGAGTCATTGGGGACATTCCCTGCTCATGTTATTGGGAACAGCTGATACTTGGACTTGCTCTGGGCGACATAGCTCAGGAGGTAAGAGAGGTTGTCTGGCAGTCGGAGGGTTGCTGGTTCGATTCCCCCACCCTGGGAGTGTCGAAATGTCCCTGAGCAAGACACCTAACCCCTAATTGCTCCCAACAAGCTGATTGGTACCTTGCATGGCAGCCTTTCACCGTTGGTGTGTGTGTGTGAATGGGTGAATGAGAGGCATCAATTGTAAAGCGCTTTGGATAAAAGCGCTATATAAATGCAGTCCATTTACTGTGTGACAGCAGAATAAGCCCGTGGCGGCCGACTGTGATGGGAGCCTATGCTTCAACTGGAGAGAGTGATATTCTTCTTTTGGCATGTTTATCTTACTCCCATGGACCTGAAATATTGTTGGGACTTAATATCCATAGGCTCCCATAGGCTCCTTCACTGCATATGACATACACTTTCAGTCATATAGGCCCATTTATCAGAAAATAGCAACTGATCTGCATGATTTAAACCAAGGTTTGATAGTGGAGAGACCGGCTGATAATCAAATCAGCCACCTGAGCCATTTGTTGACATAAAAAAGGTTAAAAAAATCTTTGTTACGTGCCTTTTTATCCCAGTCTGAATGTTTATGTAAGCTATGATTTTGGTGGGGACACAACAGCCAGCGTGTCTGACCAAAGGTTATTGCCTGCAGTTTTTGTCCGAAATCTGTTCTCCCTGCCGCACGAGAGTCTCCCCTCTTGCCCCTGTTATTGAGCAAACACACGCTCCCCGTCCACACCCTCCCCATTCCTGTGTTTGGTTTACCGCAAACAGGGAAATGCGATGAAACACATTTACATAAACTCACTGGAGGAGCACCGATGTGACACCACTCCTTCCACGTGATAAAATAAAACAGTTCAGCACAGGGGCGGCCCCTCGCTTTTTCCTTTGATTATAAAACGTTGTCGTGTGGCATTCCTCTGGCAGGAGGAATCGAAGAAGACACGTTCAATGCCAGCTTGGCCTCTCTCCAGTCTGTTGGCAATGCGAGGCACATGAAATCAGTTAGGACAGGACTCTGCAAAACATTGCACAATTGTTCAGTAAATTAGGTGGAGGGAGAGGGGAATTTTGTCCCGGCAAATTTTATTTGTGGACCTCACTTGAAATTCAGCCAACATATCTCATTTCCCCAACTAAATAGGTTGGCCAGATGCATGGAATAACATTAATACTGGGGGAAGATGGGGGAATTCTTCTCCGTCTAAAAAGTACCCACAAGCTTCCAAAAGGAATGCCCGGGATCTTTTTTGTGGGAATTCAGCCAACCGTCCTGTCCAGAATGACTTTGCCCGCAGGCACGGGTAAGGTACACGCTGGACATTGGACGCTGGACATGGGTGCCAAGGAAATCTATAAACTACCCTGGAAGGAACTGCTTGTACAGGTTTTAAAGAAAGTTATTCATGTAGTTAAATGAATACCTGGTTATTTCTTTTTTAATGAGCAGTCATGGCAATATTTGTATATCTATTGTGGACTATGCTTAATAAAATATGTGAACCAGCCACCTCTCAATATCTTGAGATGCAATAAAATTTAACACGAATTGCCTGCCATATTTTACCTACTCCTATATGAAAAATGCACAATCAGTTTAAACCCCTTAGAATGTAAGTATTTTAAGGTGTTCCCTGATACAAAGTGGTGGAAATATCCTTTCATACAATATGTGAATTTAGATTCTATGGTAGCACTGTTTGCATATGCCTCTTATGTGACACTGCCCCGTGAGCCGTTGCCACGGCAGCGCGCACCTTATTTCTATCATCAGGCCCAGGCTCTCAGTTTTCACTCAAACAGGTGCATCAGAAGTCAGCCTGCTCACTGCGTCCATCGCTAAGCTCTGGGGCAGCCAAAGGTCAGCATACAACTTCTCTAGTTTCACGTTATTCAAATTTACACCTGGCTGATAAGGAATATGTACATCTAAAGATCAGGCATTTTAAATGGTAAATGGACTGCATTTATATAGCGCTTTTATCCAAAGTGCTTTACAATTGATGCCTCTCATTCACCCTTTCACACACACACTCACTCACTCACACCAATGGTGAAAGGCTGCCATGCAAGGTACCAATCAGCTCGTTGGGAGCAATTAGGGGTTAGGTGTCTTGCTCAGGGACACTTTGACACGCACAGGGCGGGGGATCGAACCAGCAACCCTCCGACTGCCAGACAACCACTCTTACCTCCTGAGCTATGTCGCCCCATAATTTTAATTTTGCATGAATAAAATTAGTATTTACAATGTGGCTCTACAGGCATGTCTCCGTGAAGGTTTTACTGGTCTTGTTTGGTGAATGTATCATATGTTTAAGCTCTGTTTTTCACGTCCATTTGAGCTTAATTCATATCTAATTCCTCTTCTGCTGAGGTATTACTTTGCCTTTTTAAAAGAAAACTAACAAATTGCTTTACTACGCACTCAGTTAGAGTCGATTTTCGCAAGCTAAATGTTTATTTTGCACCAACTGTGAAGCCGCTCCCCCAAGGCCAGAGGTGAGGTCCAAAAGGAAGGCAAGTAAATCTCTACATTTCACAGATCTCTGGTTCGAGGAAGATTACTCTCTGGGCTGTTGGGAAAGCATATGAACAACAGCTCTGAATTATAGCATACAATCTCTTCTGAGCCACTATTTTTAATGCAAGGGAGTCATATTATTTTAAGTCTTTTTAAAGCCAGAACTTCTTAACTTAACAATTTAATTGTTTCACCAAAGTGGCCTTGCTTGATTTAGAAATAATGTGGTTTGATTTAGAAATAATGTGGTTTGTGTTTTGTAACTTCGAGACCACCAATGATGCACTGAAAGAATACAGGGAAAAAACCCTTTGGGCACTATTCTCAAAATGTAAACAATATTAAGACAATAGGACCATTCCATCTCTTTTATTCACAAAGGACAAGCCATGAGGAATCAAATGCATTCTCCATCACCATGTTCAGATCAACAACAAAACCAGCGAGGACAAAATTTGAAAAAGTGTCAAGTGAAAACAGTGTTGGGCCTAATCCTCAGGGGGGTTCCTGTCAGTGTGGCAAACACTCAAGATTAACTGCGGTCATCTGCTGTAAGATGATAGCAGGAATGTAAACACAGACCTTGCTGTCAGCCGAACAGCGCTGCCTCAGTCCTCCAGGTCTTCCGTAATCATTATAACCTTCGAGGTCACCGGTCATCACTGTTAGGCCTTAGGTCACACAGTACGCATGCATCTAGATATAACCCATGACTCCTGCAGTCAGGGGATGACCCCAAAGGGCTGTTCCACTTCACAGTCAGTATTTCTGGGCTCTGTGCTTTGTCTTGGTGTTATATATATATATTATCTGTGGCACGGTTAATTCTCTCTATGGACATGGCCAGAAGTTTGCTTGAGTCCTCCATCCTTCTTGCCAAGTGAGGCTGATTAAAATCTAAACTATTATTTCCTTGTATTGTATCTTTTGAGTGTGTGTGTACACATACAGAAGGGCTTTTTAATACTTTCAGTCATGTTTCTCTCATCCCTTAATTCTCTTTTCTTCCATGGCTAATTAGTACTTATAGACTTGTATTTGAATCATTTAAGGATAGACAGCTGCTCCACCTTTGGGGAAAGCAGAAATGGTCATAAGTGCTGAAACAAAAAGCGCCAGATAATTTCACACTTTGCTCCAAGCCTATCAGGGATGTGTGATCAGAGGAGGCAAAGAAGGTACGTGATGTCACTGCCTTTACTCATTTTAGTGCACAAAAGTCATTACACATGTGAACTGGCGGACGAAAATCCCAAAGGAAAGAGCTGGGGGAAGGGCATAGAACTTCTGTCCTTTTATGGGAGTGTCCAAACACACACTGAGATAAGAAATAAAAGAAGTTGTAATCTTCTATAGGTTCAGGATGGGATAATTAAACCCACCAAAGAACATTTACAAGTATATAGCAATTTCAAATGAGACTCACTAAGCTGTTAGCTAAAAATAAATGTGCACACCCAAAACCACTACTTCACATACTGTGGACATATTCTGACTCGACTATTCACCTACTCACTGTGTGTCCTTCCATGGAATTAGGTATGAGTGAACACTCACAGAATCCGTAGCACTAGTTCACAATACACAGTGTTCATTGTAAGTTCCAGCTGACTGGTTTTCACCAATCTTTGTAAGTGCAGTTTAATTCAATAAAACATATAAAAGATTGAAGTACTACTGAGCAGAAAAAATCAACAAGTTGTCTTTGGAACGGAAAGTTCTATAGCTGACAGAGTCTTGGTGTGGTATATCATGTTTGGCAATTGGCCATGCATTGTACTGACAATCAAATGAACAAAACATAATAAACGTTAAACGTTAACCCCCCCCCCCCCCCCCCCCCCACTCTTTAGATTCAATACAATATTACAATGCGTGTACCATGAATCAAAATATTTCAAAAGCTTGAAAGGTTGAAGGGCCCTGCCAGGATAACACTGCTTTTTGGACAGGGACTGTACTTGTTGGAGGTAGCAGGGTGGCAGTGCCAAAACAGCCCAGCACTTGGCCAAATGCATTGCTCTGCTCGCTGGAACAGAATGATAGTTGGGTTTCTCTTCTCAAAGACTCACCCTGGCGTGAGGAACAAACAAAGTTATTTTTTTGACCCCCACAAAAGTTATGTTGACTGAAACAGCATCATGTTTATATTTATTTAATTCAGCTAACATCATGTATCCGTATATCAATATTATATAGTTCTTTTAAGCTCATGATTTATTTATTTATTTTTGATTGAAAATTGACTACAGTGTCCTCGTCAAATTTGTATTTGGTATTTTATCTGAGTTCAGGGAATTTTGATAATTTGAAACAAATTAAACCCTGCCCCACAAGCCAATGATCCAGCCAGTCACAGAACTGCGAGCTCCCACTGTTTGCTACAATAACACTCTCCGGAGTGTTGTTGTAACTGACATTACATTACATTAATTTAGCAGACACTTTTATCCAGAGTTCACATTGTAATTAAGTTTTTACAATGTAAGAAAATATAACTGCATCCAGTAATTTGTAGTTATTTGAGAAACATTCTCAGACCAATGAGTGTACTGTATGTGCAGTTACTGTACTAAGTGCGCTAAAAGGTTATATTATTCTAATTTACTGCAATATACAAATACAACATTTAATGCACAAAAAATATATTTTTTATTAAATATATAAAGAAATTATACTTATACAGCTAACATTCATATAAAGCCATGAAGCATGTAAGTAATTACATAAGAAATAGGAAGATGGGAATAGGAAGATGCAAGATGAATTGGAAACTTTGTTCAATACTGAATCAGTGTTAAAAATCAATGATTACAGAAAGGGTTAATTGCTTGATTACTCGTGTCTGGGGGCCATGGGATCATCCCAAGGGAAGTTTAGTTTATTTTCATCACTTCCTGCATTTTTGGGCACTCATGATGAACACACAACTCTACACGCTGGTACTTTATTTACTTGGTCTTGCATCTGTATAAAAATATCTCCTGATTTAGTGACAAAATCAACAAAATGGCAACACTGCTGGAGAGACTGCAATGTCTCTCTTAGTAGAGATTCCTCATCTTTAATCCCCCTCCAGGCTGGCTCCAAATGTGATTAAAAGGAAGACATAACAAAGTATCTTATATCCTCAGAGATGTGCAAACGACTCCGAACATAATTTACATATTGCTGATAATGTATGTGGAAATAGAGAACCCCATGAAGCAGCCCTCCAGTTTGCGTGCGCTGTGTCCTCGTTGTCAGTCGTCCGTGAAGCAGCTGATCAGAAAAAGGCGGAAAAAAACCGAAGGAAGGGAAGGCCCGGGCGTCTCTTCACACCAGGGTGTCCGTGGCTGCGTGATGACAACGGCATCATTCCGTGCGCTCATCAATCATTAGAGCGAGACTCTCGGACACGCTGGGGGCGGGTCTTCAGAACCGGATTCTCCGAAGAATGTCAAGCGCGATGCAAGCATGTAATAAGTGTCCCACAACCACTATTTCGACTTTAACAGCTCATTATTCAGGATTAATCAGGACGCACCAGTGAAGTTTTGCCATTTCTGCAGTTATTTATTTTGAGATCCATTAGCTGGGTTTTGGGTTGGGGAGAGACAACGTTAGTGTAGTTATATTTATATCTGGGCGGGAAACAGAATTGTCCTGTATGCCTGAGAATTTCTGCATGGACTTTCAGGAAGTGATGACCTTCAGTAGGCTATTTTTTTTTGGCAGAGAACATTAGAGATTTGGTTATTCAAACAAATAATCTTTCAAAGCACAGGTTACATTTCTCTCAAAGGATGTCAAGTTCTTTAAAATGACTTTTGGGTTTCAAATCCAGAAATGTCCCCAAGGAGCATGGTGGGATGTGGTGGTCAGCTGAGAGGCAGATTTTGAAGGCAGAGCTCAGGGCCAGAGATTGGCTCAGTTTCTGTACCATTTTGGAAAGGAGACTGGTCGAGGTGTGAAGAAACAAGATCTTACAGGAATGACATTGCTCAAAATGGTGGCATGCATCGTGGGAAGCTAAATTTAACATTCCTGCTCCAGAATGTTCTATATTAATATTAATCAAAACCAAGAAGAGTATGGGGTAGCATGAATCCTACCCTTTGGAATGAAATACAATCAGCTCAAAATGCATTATATTTTCATTGACTGATGCTTTATGATGTCATAGTTTACCCTCAGGGACCAATCAAAAACACGTGAAACACTTCTAAGAAAATTTTCCTCAGTGTTCTATATTAAGGGTGCTCCCCAGTGTGTATATACTGTATGATTCACAGTCTTTAATGTAATCACTTACATAATCCCCCTTCTCTAAATACTTAATAGTTTAAACTAAGTGAACCAGACCTGAACCCAATCCACCTTTCCACTGCCGCTTGTGAGCCCTCATTAGAAAATGAATGAACAGTATTGTAATGTGTGCAGTATTTACTTTTTTCTAACCAAGGACTACACTGTGCTATTCCTAGAAACTGCTCTTTTACTATGGCTATACACTTCACTCTGGGGGTGCAATCCACAAATGTAGAAGAGAACAGCCTGTTTCAATGAAAAAGATGGTCAATTGAATCATGTTTAATCAGATTTCAAGGGTCAGACTGGAAAGAAAGTGATTAAAAAAATGTATCAACATAGAACAATCCAGCAAGAATCTGCTATGAACCTACTTTTGAAGGTATGTCATGTTTCACTCTAGTGTTTCTTTTGCGCCTCTACATCATGAAACCTATGCACTTGTTGTACGTCGCTCTGGATAAGAGCGTCTGCTAAATGCCTATAATGTAATGTAATGTAATGTTATGTTTCCATTCAGGAGCACATACATTAACACCAATAGGTGTCAAAATTCGATGTCAGCTTCTGAAATCATGTTGACAAAGAGGCCACAAATATATTGGTTCCTGGGTACCTATTATATACTTTTTAACAGACGTATTTACTGCATAATGAACAAGCATGCTATCGCAGTCTTACCAGCCAATGCTTTGCCTTTTGCGAGAGACGTGGCAGTCCGAGTTAAAAATTGTACACGCTACCACTACACATACTGACCACAGGGGGGAGACAGAGCACCATTACTGTCTTGATGTAACCAGACAGTTGGCGTCAGTTCTCAGTTCCATATTCTCTCATTAACGGTCCACAAGGCCAACCAAGTAAAGCAAGCCTGCATCAAAGCACTGCACCTGGGACTAAGAACCCAGAGGAAAGATCCACTTTGCTGTAACAAGAAAATGAGAACTCTGGGAATGTGATAGTATGGCCCACTCAGGCCAGGTCTGGATGCCAAATTGTCACGTCACAGTGCACATTTCCAGGTTTCCTGTACATCCCCAAGATATACAGTGTTCCTTTAGATACAATCACTGCTGTAACCAAGCTGTGTGGGCTTGAGTCCAACAGAAAATCCTTTCATCCTTTTTTAGAAAATAAATGTGGATTTATGCTATGCTTAAAATAAGATTGCCCCCCAATAAACATTTGTATCTATCTAAAGGAAGAAAGTACCATTGCATTTAAATTAAATTTAAAATCTCTTTAGAGAGTTAAAAAAATATGTATCTCTTATCTTGCACACAGGATAAAATAACTATGCATATATACAGTACTTTATGCATTTTCTTATTGCAAGCCAAGCAAAGAGCTTTAAATAAGTGTGAAAAAGCATACCTGAAGAGCATATTGCAGGTAGAAATTCAGATTATAAGCAAGTTTAATGTGTACATTTGTTGTTTATGTGCATCAGTAGTATTTGATGAAGTTTATTTAAATTTTTGCACCTGACGTGATTAGTGTTATTATAGTGACATTTTTTCATTAGGAAATTATATTTTGAGGTCACTTATGGGGTGCAGAATGCATGATCTTTCAGGGTAACAATATAGCTGTTTTTTATATTTTAGTGGTTTATATGCACTTCTATGTACTCAGACGCCACTAACATACGTCCCACAGTGAATAAAGTTCCATGGCTTTTGAAAGGATTGATTAATTTAAAGCTTTAACCATGCCACAGTGGGAGTTGTTGTAAATGTATTCACCTAAGTGAGACTTTGTATGAGATTTCTGTGGAAAGTAGTTTTCTGGTTTTTATTCACTTGATTGAATTCTCAGGAGTTGACTCAGATTGGTTGTGTGAATTAAATGCTTCCCACACAGAACACACTTGTATTGTTTGTCGCCTTTATGAATTTTCTGGCATTGACTTGATCTTGATGTATGACTAAAACTCTTCCCACATATTCTATACAGTACGTTGTGGTTTTTTATTGTGATTAATTTTTTTTTGTGCCATTCTCAACTCCTCTCAACCCTTCAAAACTCTTCCCACAAAGGATACACTTAAAAGGCTTCGCTTTAAATGAATTACCTGCTATTTCCTAAAACCTGAAAAAATCTTACTTTTTCCCACACAGGATATATGTATATTTTTTTTTACATTTGGCCATTTAGCAGATGTCTTATCTAACACTACTATCATAAGTGCATACAAAAACATTTAGACAAGGAAGAGCTGATGCCAATTCATTCTGGCCACAGCGAAGAGTAGACAACTTAACACTCCTGCCAGATCTCTCCACTTCACATCAGCTGCTTTCCTCAGAGTCCCGTCCCTTATAGATCCCTCTCCCTGGTCACAGCTTTCCTCTAGTCTGGGCCCCGGTGGTGGAATGAGCCCCTCACTGCAATCAGGACTGACTGACTGCAGAGCCACGGCCTACCTTCTGCCATAGACCATACGTGTGCCTGCTTAATGCTGAAACGATTTTTCATGGCTTCACTAGCCCCACTTATGTCACATTTAAAAATGCATCCTCAAACTAATGTTATTCTTGAACCACTACATTCTCAGTCGTCTTCTTGTACCTACTTACTACTAAGTACATACTTTTTTTCTTGGCACATTGCTCTGTAATGAACTCCAAGAAGTCATGGGGGATACCAAGGTGAGAGTTGCAGTAGTCCAGTCCAGGACAGGACAAGCGTCTGGTTCTCAGGTGTGGACATGGGTCTGTTGCCAAGGGTGGAGGACAGATCTTTGAGGGGGCAGGATGTAGCTGGTAGGCACAGCACCTCGGTTTTGGCAAGATTGGATTTGACGATGACCGATCCTGAAACTGAAAATGTCATGACGACAACCTTTGGAAAGCAAAGAAACAGATGTGTGTCATCAACACAGCAATAGAAACCATGAGAGAGTGTATTACTGAGCCAGGGTTTAACATTTGCTTTTGGTTTGAGGGGGGTTACCCCTTTATGAGCAAAATTTTGAGGGAATTTCAAAAGTTTGAGGGGGAATTTGAGTGAGGGTAGGGTGGTGACAGAAGAGGTGGAACAAAGGACATGACAGACAAAATTATGCAATATGCTCATTTTATTTTCTTTTGTATTACTGGCATTTTATTTTATGTAGAAGTCGGAAAGTAAAAAAAAAAAAGGTATGTGTTTTACAGTGACACAAGAACAGTGTATTTACAGACTGTTTCCTGTCACTACATTCAAGATTATACTGTGATATAATGTACAATTGAACCTTTTATCCACTGTGGACCAAAATAAACCCTGTTTGAGTTTATGTAGCACTGAAGATTTTACTGAGCGTGGGAAGAGCTCAGATCAGTTCATCGGTGATGTGGTGTACATCACTAAACCCATTGTATGATGCTATAGCCTCTCTGGCTCCATTGTGTTGAGTTCTGATGTAGCATTCGCTGTCTTTGCCAAGAGGACACCAGCCCAAGTGTGCTGACCTCCCCTTCTTTTTGTGTAATCCTCTGTTGCTCAATGGACTCTGGTAGTGTCTCAGGTTTCTTTCCCTGACTCCTGCCTGCACAATATCAGTAATCTAAGGTCTAGAAAGCAGTGGCTCTTCGGAATAAATAAGAGAAATGGAAAAAGCCCTTAACTGACCACACTGCGTCAGGTGAAAGTTTGGTACTACATTTTGAAAATCTAATCAATATCAATATATTTTGTATGGCGCTTTTTACACAGAACTGTCACAAAGGCACTTTACAGAGAGCAGAAGGAAAATTGGGCAGAATCCATGCCTGGACCCCCAAAAAGCAAGCAGGTGAGGTAAAAAATCCACAGTGGGGAGAAAAACACTCAAACGAGCGTGAAAAAAAGGATTCACTGTTTCATGGCATGTAAACCAGGATCAGAGGTGGTTACTGCAGGACTGACATATCAGGCAGTATTTAAATCGTATTTATAAAAATGCTATATCCACTGCCATTCATATATTTAATCTGAAGGACCTCAAATAACCATTACTTAGTGAAATTGTTCTCAATCTTAATCCTGGGGACCCCTGTGTATGCTGGTTTTTGTTCCAACCACAACTGCAATACCAACATTTCACCATGCTATTAAGTTTTCTTAATTAGAGACTTTTTGTGTTTAGATGGATTATTTACCCTCTTAAACCACATTATGACATAAATAGCGATGTATGCCATGGAGAATAAATGTCCCATATTCACATGCTTATTGTGCTATATTGCAAATAAATACATTAAAAGAGGCAACAGTTTTATTAACTGATAAAATTGTGTGTGGATTGTGACTGGTTAATCAATATGCTCTTAATTAGGTGGTTGAACAAGATAGAGGGATACAAGTGATAAGAGCGATCCTTTATTTGGGGTGTGTCCTGTAGAGCAGTGATAGTTAGTCCAGGTGCAATCTGAGGAGATGTGTCTTCAGGCCATGGTGGAAGATGGGCAATGACCAAGTGGTTTGTTGAGGAATGGGGCTTGGGTGGAGAAGCATCAAGTTGGTATGAGCGAGAACCATTCACCCGGATGGCAGTGAGTGTCTGCTGCAGCAGAGCGGAGTGGTTGAGCTGTTGTGTAGGGTTGAATCATGTCCTGTAGGTAGGTGGGAGCTGTCCTGTTGGCTGCAGCGTAGGCCAGGGTCAGGACTTTGTAGCTGATCCTGGCATGGACTGGGATCCAGTGGAGTGACCCCAGCAGGGGACTGACATGTGAGAACTTAGGAAATGTTGAAGCCAAGTCGGGCAGCAGTGTTTATGTAATTGTTTGCAATACAGGACAATGTGAATATGAGCATTTTATTCTGCATGGCATCTTCATGGTTGGAACAAAAACCAGCACACACAGGGGGTCCTCAGGAGAACCGCTAATTTGGGATACGGGCATAATGAAAAAAAGATGTTATCTAATTAACTTGAATTGTTTGCTTTGTCTTTTAGAATGAATGATGCACAGATCACTTGACTTTACAGACCCTGTGCAATCACTTTTTTCTTGCATATAGCCACAGGTGGAAAATTTATGTTCCGAAAGTAAAAGTTCTCCCATATTTTGTTCCATTCACCTGTATTTGCTAATTTGTAAAATTCCTCAGCCAGGAGGTAGAATGAATTGGTGAAATCAGCTGGTTCATTGGTTCCATTTTCCCCCCCTATTTGACTTTGGACATTAACCATCCATATTTTGTTTGAGTGTGTGATCCCTCAAAGTTTCCCCCTTTAACTGGGCTTGAGTGTGAACCTAAACCATTTTCCACAGTCGGAAACTCTCAGAAGAATGGAACAAAATACACCCCATAGCTAAAGAGGGGTGAGCTAAGGCACTGAACATCAATCTCCAGGCTGTCTTAAGTTGTCCCATGCAGGAAATGCGTTAATAACCAACTACATGATCTACATGCAATCAACTACAACTAACAGATCGTCCAATTGACAAATCTAAGTGGACTGACAGTGTCGGGACACCTAGAATATCTGTTCTGCGGATACCGTTGTGTTTGTTTAGAACTACGTTCGGAGAAGACCTCAGACTTCTGCAGTTCCGCAGACTTTTTGAGGGTGTAATTATCGCGCACTTTTGAACAGAAGCACCTGATTGGTTGACACTGACGCATGCCTGAATCGTCGGACATCCTGGCGCAGCTCCAATCGTCCTGAGCAGAACACTTCACAAGCACTGTCGGTCACTCCAGTTCGCTGTCAAACTGCGTCCTGGCACAGCTGGCCGGTGTTAACATTAGCTAGACAGAGACTATTCGTCTTGAATATGAAAGACTTTAATATTCATTGAACTGAGCTTGCAAAAGCAATATTATATATGAATATAAAACTCGACGGGGAGGTTAACAATAGCTAGTTGGGGGCGTTTGCGGACACGTAGGCTACGTATCTAGCTAGCTGACGTTAGCTAGCTAAGGCAATAATGTCAATGATATGAAACGTAGCTACCTAGCTATTTAATTCTAACTGTCTGCGCGCAATAGCAAACGTTATTATAACAGCTTTTGTTGAAACACTGTCAGCTAGTTCAGGGCAGCGAGCTTCTCTCAAATTGGTGCAAAAAACTGTTTCCCACGGCGTCTTCCAGGCTACATTGTTTCAAGAACAAGAACTTTACGGAGTTAGACTTTGCTTCGCCAGTGACTGACTACAACCCGCAACAATGGGATTACACGCGCTGGAATTCAGCGAATGCTACCTGGATAGTCCTTCTTTCAGAGAAAGAATAAAAGCCCACGAAGCGGAGCTGGACAAAACTAACAGATTTATAAAAGAACTCTACAAGGATGGCAAGAGTCTTATCAGTGCTATTAAACGTAAGTCGACCTTCCACATCTAAGTCTCTGAAGTAAGGTCCTATGGATTTTCGCAATAATGATGATTCATAACGGTTTTGATGCAACATCAATCTTCCACAGCTTCGAAGAGCAGTAACATTAGTCACGCAATTTATGTAGGCTCATTCACTGTCAACTCGCCAACGCCTGGTTAACTGTATAACTAGCCTACAGCGATTACATACCTGTAGTTTACCGGTTAGTATATACGCTACGTATTTAAAATAATTAGGCTATTCTACAAACAAGTATACTGGAATGGAAAATAATGCGAAAAATCGCACTGTTTGATAATTGAACTAAATTACTAATTCCTCTAGTCCTCGGAGAAAAGTGAAAACAACGCTGTATGTAATCCAAATTATTATTATTTTTTACTAGTGCCCATATTTGGTCAACAGTGCAGATGGATCCCTAGTACATCACTGATGTGTTTGACCCTTCTCTTTTTGGCTCGGTCGAATGGTTACCTGTTTAGTTTGCCTTGTGATGAACGCTAGTTGCTTTTGTTGTACAATAGGTGTGATCTTGTAATGTTTTCTTTCTTGACCATGCAATACCATCCCTCTTTCGGCTCAGTAGCCTACTATCCTATTCATTTTTATATGCCCGAAAAAATATATGCTGAATAATAAACTGTGGTCTGGCTATTGACTGTCTACCCCTAAATACCAAGGTTTAGGATAGCCTGACCTTTTACTGACGCTGGGCCACTATTTGTGCTATTTTAAGCTCCCGCACCCGTAATTGGGTTAAAACATAGATTATGTACTACCTGATTAAAAAAAAGATCTTTACACTGTCTTTAAATGGTTGGTTGATTGTACAAGTTGAAATATGAGTGGTGAACTGCAGATGTTTCAGTAAAACGTGCTCCAAACAGTCATTGCATACACAGTTGATCTTTCCTCAGCTGCAACTAACTCAACATGCATCTTGGTAGAAAGAAGGACCCTGGTCTGCCATGGCATATGCATATTACTGTAATATTTAGCCTGACAAAATCTAATTTGATATTTTTAATTGTCGGTGCTTCAGCTTGAATTGAGCAAACTTCAATTTTGTGAATATCAGGGTTTAATGGACATAACTGCCTCATAAGAAGCACTGTTATTGTAACGTAATTACACTTCTGTCCTTTAAATATCCTCTGCCAACTGGAGACACTTCTCTTGGGAAGTTTCCCATTAGTGCTTCTGTGCATTTATGAGGGAGTTCTTTTACAGTCCTTGCTTCACAGGGGATTTCAGATGGCATCTGCCAGTTTGCTTTTGCTGTTTGCTTTTTTTAGGCTTACAAACTGATGGAGATGGAAGCCCATTTTGTGGTTGTCACCATCTTTGTTCTTTGTATTTTTCCCAATTTTACGCCCTGGTTCTGAATGCCTATTCACAAGACGTCGACCTGTCCCATTTCTCCAACGTCCACTTCTTTTGGGTTGGGGCAGATTAGTATGGGAAAATTTGTATGGAATTTGTACCGTCAGCCGATTGCCTACTTTCTGCTCTGCAATCTGTAAGGAGGACTGTGGAGCTGATGCAGGCAGATAACTGGCATCTGATTGGTTAAAGGAGTCGCTAGGGAACGATAAAGTGAGAGTTGCCCTGTCAAATGGAACCTTCACTTGGAAAACTTGTTTCAAACTGAGCGTCTGACAGTGCACAGCCTTTTGAAAGGTTACATTTATTGGCTGTTAACACATTTAAAGTCACACTCATGTAGTTGGTAAGATCTTGATGCAGCGTGCATGTATATAGCGTCCTTCATGCTGTTTGAAAATGTAGTTGGTATGCAGGTAGCCTAACTACAGTATAAAAGTTACTTTTTTGCTGTTGAGATTCTCACTTGATTTTACTGTAGAGTTTGTTTAAGGTTTTAGATATGTGAATTCCCTTTCAGTTTGCAGTAGGAAAGATTTGATGAATGTGTTAGTGTTAGCTCCCTCTCTCTCTCTCTCTCTCTCCCCATGTCATCCAGTTGTGTAAATGTATCCTATTATTTGTTCTTTAAGCCCTCAATAAAAGTTAGAATATTCCCCATGGAAAGGCTATAGACAAAAATAATTGGCTAAAAATAAATTGCACATGTGACTTTGGGAGTGTGTGTTTTGCTGTCCTTTTTGGGGCTTGTTTAAAAGTACAGGGGATAACGTGCTGGAGGATTTTCAGCGGTTGGTGTGTTTCTTCGGTGATTAATTCTATACTGTTATAGGTCTAACCTGTGTGGCACCACACTGTGTTCTATAGGATAAGACAGCCAATCAGCACCAAGGTCATAAAGCTTCCATGTGATCATGTGATGTGTTTTTGTCAATCACATGGAAGCTGTGAGGCCTTTCTGCTGATTGGCTGTCATATGGTCACTCAATAGATAACCGTGGTGACTTTTTTCTGGAAGCATTTCACGCTGTTTCTGAAGCATGGTTGTTTATAACCGCTTCAGGTATAATTAAAAATAAAAAGAGGAAAAGTAAGGTAATGCATATGGTGGCGAAGACTGATATTACATTCGATAATTATCATTGTGGTATATCGCCCAGCCTTAGTTGAACCAGTAGTAGGCTACATGGCATCATGTATTAAAGGGGAACTCTGACAAAACATGAAAATTTCATTGCACACACCAGAACTAACACCCTTGGAAACGATAACGAAACTCATATTTGACCTCCCTTTCTGTGTGTTTTGATGGTAATATTGCTGTACTTTGTGGACTTCACATGTGTGGTACAACAAGTGAGATGTAACCAGGCAGTTGGCTGTTCTGTCCAATGATTTGCTGAGAGTAATTGCCCACAGTGGTTCAGTTGAGAAGCTTAAGAGAATTGTTACTATTTCAGGGAAAAACAGGGATTGGCTGTGTTTCCTGTCATTGTGAGTGTGATGGAGTGGAGACCGTGACCTTGCAGGATATGCAGCAGGTCACAGACCAGTATAATGAACCAAACAAACAAAATTGGTTTTCACATAGCCTAACAAATTGGTGTGTTTCACTTTAATGGTAATCTAAGCCTGCACATGTCATTAAGATGTCCGATAAAACTAGTAGATTGATCACAAAACTAAATGGAGTTCAAAGTTATATTTATTTTGTCAAAAGAGACTTTCAGCAGTTATTCTGAAATTTCTGTTCACTTTGTAGGTATATTATTCAATTGCCTGCAGTGTGGATTTTTTTCCAAGGGTTATATCTAGATCGTTTCATACTGCTGGTTTCCTGTTTACTCTCAATCAGTATCTGTTTATCGCATTGTGAATCTATATATATCCATTTCCTTTCCTTAACAGATGTGTAACAGCAGAGCGAGCTTTTAGCCATGGCACGTATGTATGCTAGAGTTAGCTAAGTGGCACTGTGACATTGGCATTGTACAATGGCAGCAGTTGTCCTCTGGGAATTGGTCCTTCTGGTGCTGTAATCTTTTGATCTAGTTCCTGGAAATGCACACTGTGCTGTGCTATGACTCCTCAGCGCCTCAGCCGTTTTCACTGTGAGCATCCGTCTGTTGCAGTTGGGCAAACGCATTAGACGAGACGGATCTTGGTGTGGTAAGCATCCATGGTATGTTTTGCATCTTTCTTCTTAGAGTTTTACACAATTATTGAGGATGTCAGTTGGGTCACTCATCAATGGCTGAAACTCTGTTTTCTGCAGTCAGAATAAATTAAGGTGACTTGTCACTTCATTATTGTTAGAGGGACTTAATCTGAAGCACATAACAATGATGCAGTCACATTGGACTGGAAAATGTAATCAATGGCTTATGTCTGGTACTCACTAAAGCTGAGAAACTTCTGTGTCACGACAAAGCAGAACAAGTTTGTGGCCTCACTGGTTTAAAGGAGAGATTCATGCTCCTTCTCCTCTGTAGCTTATCAGCCAGCACTGGTGACTTTTGAGCCCTTAGCTGGGGCTTAGTCATGGGCACATGCTTATTAACTTGACTGGGGCCAGCAAGGTCAAATTCAGTGCAGGGACCGTTGTGCCAATTGGAGATTTGCCTCGTGGTTGAGAAACATCTTTCTTTCTTTCTTTGAAATGGGTGGAAATCTCTTACTGCTTGAATGAGGAAATCCAAGGCATCCAATCACAGCTGGCTTTGTTGACAAGCCCTGGGTTGCAGGCAGCACACAGAAAAGGTTTTTTTCCTGCTAGCTGCATGGGTAGAAAAGGCTTATTCTCAATAACTGGGCCTAATATTGGCCCTTGTTGAAGAATGGCTTGGCACTGCCAAGGTGTATTACTGGGGTATACCACAGGAAGAAAGCCATATATATTTGTTAATGTGCTGAGAGATTTATTTTGTTCTTTGAGATGTACAGTACTCTACTGTTAGCCTTAGCGAAAGCTCGCTTGTTAGCAGATTTGGTCTAAGGTGCGGAACACGCTGACTTCAACAAGGGCACAATCCTTGAACTTTGCCAGCTAGCCTAAGGTTTGTTTGGTATTTCCAGGCCACAAATTAGGGTAGCGGTACCTGTAGCATGCAGGTGTTTTGTGTGTAGAAAATGACACATTTAGTAGCTAATGTTCATCAGATCAATGTTTTGTTTCCTATTTCTAATTTCAGTCAGGCATTTCTTGTAGGTCTACATTCTATGTAACTTCAACACTGAATCTCCAGAAAGCAGGAAATGTCTCTGAACATTGCTGGTAAAATGCTGTGTTTTGGAAATAAAGGCCAAGTACACTATGCTGTTTCCCCTCACACGTCTAACCTTTTTTCCACATGCAGCTTTATTGGTATATTTCTTTGTTTTCTTTGTTCACTAGGCAACCCATTGCTTATCCATTCCATTTGGCTATTAGGAAGATAATTGAGTTTCTACTTGGTCAGGAAAGATTCCCAGTCAACTCTTGTTTGCGGTAGGGACGTTGCATTTTGAATAGTCTGATCAATATTTTTAGAATATTCTAGCTCATGGGACTGATTATTCCAGTAATTGAACCAGCGAGAAAACTTTATGAGATTCTGAAGATGTATTTTTTCAGTGCTGTTTCTTTCTCTGTGAAATACAGGAATGACTTGCAGCAAAGAGACCTGAATTCAGATACACTTTCAGGCGGGGAAATTTCTAAACGCAATGTAAATTTTATGCATGGTTCTCATGGACTTCCTTGTGAATGTAGATGATAACAAAATAGAACTTGGGATATCGATTGGAGTGATAGATTTGTGGCCTCGTAGTCCTTTAATGAACATATAGCCTAATTGAATCAGTTTCTGGACTGGATGTTTATTTTTCAGATTTCTCTTTCACCCATATATATTACTGTAGCTCAAAGCTGAGATCCCAGGTTCTTTAAACAATTCTGTTGCCAACAGAACTGTACCTGGGGCTGTAATGTAGTTTAACGGCTATACTGGGCTTGTAAGTAAAGCGATATGGGTTTTGTTCCCAGCTGGGTTTCTGCCATTGTGCTTAACGTGGCACTTAACTTGAATTGCTTTGGTACAATATCCAGCTGTATAAATGGATTGTATGTAAAAAATGTCATCTGTGTAAGTTGTTCTGGATAAGAGTGTCTGCTCAATGCCAAAATGTAATGTAAATATCTAATTCCAGAAACTGAATGTTCTCCTTCCCTGCTCTTGGCCGGGGGAACCAAGTGAACCGATGAATGTAGCCAGCGATACTTTTCGGACGTTTTCCGAAATTGCATCATTGTAACATCACGTCGACATGTCAGTTCGATGTTTTCCGTGTTGTTGGAACCTCCTCCAGTATTCGGGGTTGGGAGGAAAGTAAATTATGGACTTGTTTCCAGAGTTGCTGCTAGTCTCGGCTTTGGACGGTTCCCATGCTGTGCAATGGAAAAAAAAGCTGAGAGCCAGAAGCGCGAGGCCTGTGGTCCCTGAGATAGAGCGTGCTGGCTCTGGACGGAGAAGGAAGAGGTGGAGGGCGTGTGCCTGGCTCAGTTTGTTCCTTTGGCAGAGGCCGAGAGGTGGATCAGTTAGCGCTTCTACGAACCCCCTGATTAAAGCCAGCGGCTTTTCCATGTGACATTAGCGCTGGCCCCTGATGATTTAGGAAACTCCGGTCAGAACCTTGACCCCCTCTACCCACACCCCGCCCACAACTCCCCAAGGACCTACCAGCTACACACGCACGCAAGACCCTTTGTGAACATCTTGTTTTTTTTTTCATTAAACATGGAAGCAAAAACATAGATTAAGCACATTCAGCTGGAGGGTAATGATTATTTCGTGGACGTGGCAGTGCTCTTAATTCAACCTTCTGTGTGGGAAAGAGGCCTTAGGTCCTCTCTCCTCCATGTAAGATCCCAGAGAGATCCTCTTCTAGAGCCCAGTGAACATACAGTATCTCCTGCCCTTGAATGTGACAGAGCTCTGTATGAAACCCGAGTTTCCGCTCCCATCGGTGGCACTGAGCCTGTCGTCCGTCAGTCTCTTACCCAGCGCTGCTGTTTATTTTTGTATTATACTGTACACAGTATGACATGGGAAAGCCTCTGGGCATGACCAGCAGTGAGGAAGATGATGTCAGATACTTTGCCCTTTTCTGCATTACGTCTCAAGACTAGAGGCCTCCCAATGTATCCTCGTTCTGATGGATTCCAGTGTACTGGTTGCAGCTCGTGCAGATTTTTTCCGCCACTGTTGTCATTACAGAAGTTTATTAAAACAAGGAAGAGTAGCTGTACACAGGCATCTTGAATCGCTCACACAATCTTATCTCAGGGGCCCTGTCAGATGAGAGTGGAGGATTTGTTATTCAAGCGAACGTCATGCTGCTTGGGCAAGAATGACCATAAAACGTTACCTTCGCTGTCTGGAGGTTTGATGACTGTTTGTCTGAGGATGATGTCTGTAGTTTTGAGCGAAGTTGAGTTTCCTGTGCTCAGATGAGCACAACACTTCACGTCAGTCTGATCCACCGCTGATCCATCAATCAATTGTCATTCAATGCTAATTGTTAGTTGCTAGTTGTAGTTTTTTTTTTCTTCTTCATGTCAGTTGCACTGTAGAAAATAAATGAGAATGATGTTATGTCGGGCTGTGCAGGCAGTCCCAAGCACTGAGCACTGTTATTTGGTCTGGCAATACTCTTCACATTAATTACAGCGCTAGTTTTGCCAAAAGCTACATCAGAGACTTTTATTAAAGTCACATCTCTGGGGCATGAAGTCATACAATAAGAATGATTGTTTTTCCAGAAGACATTAGCCGATATGAAACTTGGAGAGAGACTGCATCCTTTATGATATTCAGAGGCTGCTGTGATGAATGGTGGCAGGGGCAGATCTGCTCTTTGACCTGTGACCTCTAAACTCTCCGGTATCCACGGAGACCTTCTATTTACCTACCCCCCTCCCCTCCGGGGTTGGCCATCATACAGTCAATATGGGTGGAGCGGCCATGTGGCCAAACGTGCTGATTTATGTCACCGCAGGTGTGTTGCATAAACAAAACATGCATGGTGATCCTGTAATATCACAAAAGGTTTCCGGGAGCAGACCAAGCACACGTGTAGGAAAGAACACGGAAGAACATGTACGAAAGAACGTTCTGCAGCCTGATCATCCTAAAACCAAAGTCTGTTTAGCAGTATCATAGACGTAGCATATAAATGCTAAGGAAGAAGATGCCCAACGCGCTTCTAAATAAAAGCGCGTTGGGCATCTTCTTCCTTAGCTAGCTAAATAAAAGAGGAGTGGATAGATGCTCAACAGCCAGGACCTGTACTCTACACTACTCTATAGCATATACATGCTTTTTATTTGATCGCTAATGTCAGGCCAAACACATTATGTCTGCCTTATGTATTTATTTTTTGCATTTTATTGGTGTGGTCGGGTAGCTGAATAACAATTGGCAAGCTCTGCTGGCACGGCCATTTTGGAATGAAGCGCTTGATTAGATTTGCTGTTGTGTGGAAATGGAGCTCCCGGTGTGGGCGGAGTTGATGGGGAGAGCCGGGGTTCATGCAAGGGGTGGAGCCTGCTGCAGAGCCAGCTCAGTGTAAGGTTCCACCAGGGCTGCTGGGATAGACCCGATGGCCTAGCTGTCTTTTGTAAAGGCGAGCGTTTTTGTGTGATCCATTCATCCAAGATTTTCCAGAGACTTCTTTCCTGACTCACCAGGAAATCATGAAGAAGGTTTTACCTGTACTGTCAGTCCCATGTGTGAACAATCTTTTTTTATGTTTACTTTAATAATAGCGTTTTTCAAATGACTGCTGTTAAAGAGATCAAAGTATTATTGCACGCTATGATCTGGAGTAATTCTGAGTCCATGCATTCGTCCGGTGTACACACTGCACCACCAGTGTATTGGTAGTTTCCTCAGCTTGGTGGCAGAGGAAGTTGCATCATTGTTTCCCCTAACTGATAATCTTCATACTTTGGCTAATTTAAACTCTCAGCGACAGATGAAAGCAAACTGTAAATAAACCTTGCTGTTTGACCGTTCAGATTTATTGGCGACTCTTTTGCTGGATGCTAGACAAATGCTCTTTAAAGGCTTAAATATTTTCCTAAAACAATGTTATTATGTTTGTAAAACATCACAGACGTGTACTTCAGCCCTGGTCTGTTTAGACTGGGGAAACTTACAGATTCATTCCAGGACTCAGTGTGGCCACAGAAATGGAACATAAGCTAGCAGCAGAAATTGCTCGACAGATGAAAAATGTAAATGCCATTTTCATAATGATATTCATAAAGTTTAATTTAACAGGCATAGTGTTTTTGTTTATAGTATGTTTGGTATAGGACATAATACAAGGCTAGCTCAAGTAACAAGGTTTTAAAACCTATTGATTTTTTATACCGTATTATATGCTGTAAATAATATTAGAATAGAAAATGTAATGTAATACACTGTAATTCTGTATTTTATACTGTATTTTACTTTAATTGTAGGTTCCACTCCACCAATTTCATGAAGCGGCAAATCCGAACAATACCGGAAAGTAATGTAAACTGAATTCACCATTCACAAAAAGAGATCATTTAGCTATTAAGAACAAGAAAACATGTCACCAAAGGGCGATCCTTTATACACTATTCACAAAAAGAGAGAACTTATTAAGAATAAGAGAACGCATAAAACCATGTTTAATGTATTTCCTGGTTATATTTCCCTCTAGCTGTTTTGCTTTTGCTGAAGTGTGATGAAATGGTAGACAAGGCTGCTGTGTGTAAACATGACGTAATGTGGAGTAATGACATAACTGGGGGGGGGGGGGGGGGTGAAACTTGAATAAACTTGGGAGAGGGGTGGGGCAGACACTGGAGAGGGAGCTCTGCCTGGAAAGATCACTGTGGATGGAAAGATCCGGAATGGCTCCATATTGGCGGGCGAGGTTCAGTTCATTTCATTACTACCCCCGCTGAATTCACTTTAGTGATTCATTTATGTGCTCCTGAAATGGCAACCCAAGAATCGTGTTCCAAAAACAGTTAAGCCTTTATTCAAAGGGTAATGTGAATATAGATAACTTTTTTGTGGCTACATGTTGAAAGTCCTTTTCAATATAAAACAATATAAAACATTAAAGTATTTTAAATATTAGTAAAATTCTCAGTAATTGAAGAGGTTTCACAAATCTAAGAAGGTGTAGAGGCTTGTGCTTGACTTGCTTTTTGTAGGCCTACAGAATGCAGTCATTTTCTGCCAGAGAGGATGACTAATGACTCTGCAATATCAGGTGGGACCACTGTGGCACAGAAGGCTCCAGAGTTTTCAGATGCTTACTGTAAGCAGCTCTGGTAAGACCGCAGCCCTTGGTGACCATCCCGGTCCAGGACTTCAGTCAGACGGAAGGGTCCGAATGGCTTTCTGATGCCAGCAGTGGAATCTGGCAGTTGTTCCCGAGACCTGCGATTTATAACGAACGAGGCAACACCGAGGCAACGTCGAGTCCTGCGGCGAGCTCATTGGATTAACGTGTGGCTTCCACACAACGCCTGGCCTTTCGTCTTCCCGGCCAGCTGTCCCACGCCCACTCCGTCCGAACAGCTGGCCCGCGGTACGCGTCCACGGTTCCCCGCAGCGGAGCGTAATTAGACTCCTAGTCACGGCATATGGCTGCATCAGTCTGTTTTCTGGACACGTCCGTAACCTTGGTAAATTATCACATTGTGCATGACTCTGCTATTCTGTGCACTGAACAGTATGTATCTCCAATTCGCGCCAAAGTAGCAAAGATCCACATTGCTTTCCCATGGAGTAAATGAGTCAGGCCTTTGTCGCAGATGAAAATGTATATGCGACTGTAATTGTAATGTAACCCTTTCTTCGATGGTAGATACGATAGCGGGACATTGCGGATGCTGTGGCGATCTGTGCAGATGGTGAGACGGGCGATCTTCCACGTGCTGGGAAACGAGTAGCCTTTGCGCGCTGTGCAGTGAAGAGTCCCTATCTTTGGCTCGCGTTTGAGTGTTCATTCTTTCAGTTTGTTTTTGCGCTGCTGTAAGACGAGCCCTCTCGTTTGGTCCGGGGTGTCCAGTAGGCGCGTGTTTGTAGGGGCCCCGTTTTGTACCCCCGCGCCCCAAATAAGGGTACGGCGGCTTCAAATCGCAGTTCTGGTTTTCGCATATTTTTCCTGTTAAAGGAAACCTTGGGCGTCCTATCAGATTAACGGAAGGCCCTGCCACAATGAGTCATTTGGAAGGTTCCTCTTATTTATTTATTTTCCACGCAAGAAAGAATGTGGAGGAGTTTTGCTTGTTTAAAGGAATTTTACAGAACATGCTCTGAAAGCTTCAGAACCTGGATCATAGTTAAATAAATACATTTTTTTGCATCATTGCGTAGTGTGTCTGTTCAGCCGTGCACAGCCTGTAATCTAATTTGTGTGAACACGTGAAAATAAGGTATTACTCTTCAGTTCAATGTTAGAGCTTCTCTGTCCCCAACAACCTTATGTTTCTGGACTTGGATTTAGAGAGCACTGCTGTAACGGTGATTAATGCTGGGTGTGTCAGGTTTTATGTGAAGGGTTGTATCGGTCTATAGTGTAATGCGAAACTGTGTCTGAGTATCAGTTTGGGTTGGGCAGTGTGTGGCTGTGCAATCTTTCTCGGCTAACTGTACAGTGCACTGCTACATACTATTTACAGGAGTTTAATGCAGTGTTAGAACTGCATGCTAATGTTATATGATAAACAGTTAGTCCCTTTGTTGTCATCGTTGTTCAGCAGGGTATGCATTGTTCAAGATATCCATTAGCCTACATCCTTCCATTACCACTATAATTATAGACCTGTCTAATCTAGGGGGAAAAAACATACTGGATATTGGTGAAATAGACATTTATTTTAAAATTATAATTTGCAGGAACTGCAAATTCAAACATTTCTTATAATTATTTGAATTAAGACAGTTAGCCTATTTAAAATGATTCGGGTTCAAAGGCAATCCAAATGCTTTTTAAAAGAAAACATGGGCACTGTGGAAGAGTACCGTATCATAAGGGTATGAGAGATGCAGGAGATAATTAAATGCAAGTCCCATAATGACATTTGAACAGCCGAAAATTAGACTGCAGGGTGAAACGATGAGGTCTTCTCTGTGAAGGTGTGTCTTTTGGAGATTACAGAGTCCTCGGTGTTGCTGTACGGCTCTGTCCCGTTGGTCCTCAGGGAACAGTCTCTCTTTGTGCCTCGTGGCTGGGGTGCGCTGGATCGGAGCCAGGGCGGCGGTAATGTCCGCCGTACCGCAGCCGGGCCTGTGACCGAGGGGCCCCGTTTGGTCTCTGGGCTGGAGGCGGGGCCCGGTCCCGCCAGTGAAAAACGCCGCTGTGAAGTTCTCCGCTGTAATTAGCAACTGCAGTTGAAGGGGAGGATCCTGCACAGAAGCTGCACATAAGGGCAGAGTTCCTTTCTGTGAAAGTATACCAGGCTTGTGGAAACGTGACATTTTCATTAAGGCATTTAGCTCTAATCCAGTGGATCTTGCACAGCACAAAACCTGCTTTTGGTTCTGTCACCCTCTCTCCTCGTCTAAAAAATACAAAGGAGTGTTTTTTCAGAAACACCTATTCTATGCGTTTCTCCTTTAAACCGGCCCTGAATTCGCTGATGTTTTTGTTTTGCCAGTACGTCTGTGCTCTCCCCGCCCCATCTGGTGATTATTCACGTCAGGCCGGGCCTTTATCAGTGTGAGAAACGCCTTTTGAAAAACGAACGCCTTCTGCAGCCGACTGCAGCGGGAGCTAGCCTGTTAGTCACCCGTCCCCTCCAGAAAACGTGCAGGCTCTTCTCTATTTCACAGCAGAGAGATGCAGGTCACGGTGAGCGGTGGCTGTGCTTCAGGGTTGATAAGCAGATGCGGTCTGCATGCTGGAGGTGTGAGGGCGTGGCAGAAGACACGATGACAGGAAAGATCCTCCAACGGAGCCGCTGTTCTCATCTGCGTTAAACTAGCGTAACTCTGAGGAGAGCGCTCCGTCATGTTAGCGCCCTCAACACCGCAGCACAGTGAGGATAACGTTCCTTAAGCTGCATTCCTCCTAACCCAAAAATGGCAGTTAACTGGCGAGCCTTCTCCGCAAATGACCACGGGAGGAAAAACGCAGACGCCTTTCGGTCAGTTTGGACGACGGGATGCTAATCATCGAATACGCAGAGTGTTTCTTTTGGTCTGACTTGGATTTAAACAGCATAAACTCTTAAACTGTTATTTTAATCTCACAGAACAGAAATATGTGGGTGTATTGCGCAGGCACAAATTGTTCTTGAAATAAAGTTGCCATATTGTTCGTAAATCATCTCAGCCCAAAGTAATGCCGTAATGTTGGTCTGAATGGATGGTATTGTGACCCCCCCCAACCAACACATGCTTGCACCCTCCTCATTGTGAGAAAAAGGTTGTTAAATATTGTTGGTAAGGGACTGCAGCAGATTATTATGTAGAACTACAATTGACATTCTCCACTAATTCCTAGCTTACCATGTCAGAAACCAAACGGCATCTATTCCAATACTTCTTTGCAGGAACTTCAGCACTGAGTTGAACCAGGATTACAGAGTTTGCTGGATAATGGCACTGGATCCCGCTCAAATCTGGAACACGGACTGAAGTAAAAAAAAGAACTCTTCCAGGTTTTACTGCAGCAAAATCCTGCTTCGTGAAATACCACCCAGGAAGGCCAGTAAACCGCTTCAGCACAAGCCACAGTGGAAAAACGTGACTTGGTGTGGAGAGCACACGCAGTGGGAACACGGTGACGAAGCGTGATGGCAGCTCCGCTACTGACCTCTGGCTTGAGCCCCAAGTGTGGCTTTTGCAGGAGAGTAAATCCGTTGGACCAGAGATGGGCTGCCCCTTTCCAGGAAATCCGTATCTGTTTTTGGATTTAACACAAACATCTGTTCTTGATTATGCTATTCGCCCTATTATTTCGGCTATATGATCTGTCATTTTGGCTACGTTTACTGTTGAGCTCATAAAGGGCTGAAAAGACTGTTCTTGCATCCTTAGATGAAACATTTTGCTGTGGTCTATTTTGAGTAAACTGGTATTTGTTTATATGACACTAAATGTTCTGTAAATGTTGGAAAATGAGCTAGGGTAGTTGGTGACAACCAAAATTAAATCCAGAGCCTGAAATCTGGAGAATGAAATCCAGAAATGGCCAATGTCCATGGAGTGGGATTCCCCATCCCGTGAGTGGCTGACACTGGTCCCGTGACGCCAGTCTGACGCAGAATTGGACAGGGCCTGAATAACTAATTTTTCCTTATGGGATTCGGTTGCATAACATGTTGCTGTGAGGGAACCAGCACTGGTGTCTTCAGCTTCGGCTTAGCAAATGAACCAATATTTGTGCATAAATGTCTATAGAGTGTCTGGGAGGGAAAGTTACAGTTTGTGAGATGGGGGTCTGCAGTTGAGTTGGCTTGAGCCACACCTACACTAGCTCATAATTCATCAGATGTAACCGACCACCAACCTATTAGCAAAGTACATCCCTGGAACTTAAGTGAGAGAGTAAACATTGCCATGACCACATGCTGAGCCCAAGCCTGTCTAATGAGGCTAATGTTTCCAGGGCTCTGAAGACAGTGGAGCTCACTGTAGCTGTAGTCCCTGGATTCCCCTTCTCTATTTCCAGTACACAAATTGAAATGCCTCCACAGATAATTATGGGTGCTTTTCACTTCATGAGTTGAATTTTAATAAATTTCCAAGCCTCCAGCCCTTACTAGCCAGCTCCCTTCTGTTCTGAGGCCGACCACCAGTCCCATCTGTAACAGGCAGACGGAAGCATTGCTTGTACTCAGTTCAAAGCGGTCTCATCAGGGTCCGTTTGAGTGCTCATGCGCTTCTTCGATGCGCCTGTTTATTGTTTCATTCGGCTTCGACGGCTCCTCTCCTTGACGACGCGGCCGGCGCTCGGGGCGACCGCTCTGCTTGCGTACCTGAAAGCCGGGGGGGGCTTAACGAGGGCAGCAGGCCCTCGCGCTCGCCGAATTTGCGTTCCTCGGCCCCTCCGCGCGGGAGGCAGAGCCGTCACGTGATGAGACTCCGGCGCTCGCTTCGCCGTGTGGAGGCGGCAGGATGTTAGCAGGAGGTGTCAAGCTGTGGGCTTCTGCAGCAGGCTTTTGTTTCAGAGCCACAGGCAGCTTCATTTTACTTACAGCACCACCGTCTGATTTTAAAGCAGTTTGTGCTATGGCTTTAAAAGTCAGACCGTTCAAATTTCCACCAATACTGTTACTGTGCATTTATTCATTTTTCAGCTCGTTCACATGGTTATGTTAACCCTGTCACAATGACGCTATTCTACAACATTTATGACTCCTGCTCCTATCATCATTGGGCTTGGCTAAATGCTAAGTGTAAGTCATAGTTTGTAACACGGTGAACTCAAGGTGAAAGAGATAAAGCAAAGTACACAATTTTATCAGTGTTAAATACATTAAAAGTAAGCAGCTCTGTACCACATAAGAACTTTTCTCATTTCCTCTCAGAGAGAAGGCTGTAATGAACCAGGCCTACAGAGTTGCTTTGGTGGGTTACCGTTCTGTGTTCTTCAGTGGCTGCTGCTTGCTCGCTCGCCGCAGGTGCTGCGAAAAGATGAAACCGAATAAAAGCGGCAGACAGGAAAACCTCAGTGTTCTTTTCAGTGCATCAGAGGTTGGCACGGTTGTTTCATAAGCGGCATATATGCGGCCTACATCAGCCGAAAATATATATATAGTACTGTGCAAAGGTCTTAGGCACCTGTAGAAAAAATGCTGTACAGCTAAGATGCTTTCAAAAATAATGAAATGAAAGGTTGTAAATATCTAAAAAAAAATATTATAAAGAGCAGTAAATAGTTAAAAACTAAATAAAATCAATGTTTGGTGTGTTCACCCTTTGCCTTTAAAACTACATCAATTCTCTTAGGTACACTGTCCGGTAGTTTTATAAGAAAATCGGCTGGTAAGTTGTTCCAAGCATTTTGGAGAACTTGCTACAGTTCTGCAGATTTTGGCTGTTTCGCTTGCTTCTGGCTCTCCAGGTAATCCCAGAGACCCTTGATCAAGTTTTTATCTGAAAAGTAGTCTATTGCTTTAAATATTACTTTATTTAACAAAATAAAAAAAGGAATCTATAAAATTTCATTTTTTGGAAAATTCACATTTGGAAATCTTAGATGTGCCCTTTTCTACTTACACACTAATGCAGAAAACAAAAAATAAACATCTAAGACCAAATATATACTATATGTTATATTTAAAAATCTAGGGTGCCTAAGACTTTTGCACAGTACTGTATATACTGTATATGTTTTTTTTTTTTTTTGGTAGATTGACTCATGCCTTGTTTCTGCTATGATTAAAAAATGTGATCCCCTCCCCCGTTGTCTTTCAGAAATGGCCTTGGCACAGCGCAAGTTTGCCAATTCCCTGGCCGACTTTCATTTCGAGTACATCGGCGATGCCAAGACCGATGATGAGAGATGCATTGGTGAGAGCGATCGCCTCCCCCTCCCTGAGAATGACTGCTGTTCCAGGTCTTTAGCTTTGCCCGCCTCACCGTGCGTCTGGGGTTTCTGCTCGTCTGTTCGTGCGAGCACCTTTATGTGTTGTGTACGACTGCTGTCATTGTTATATGTCCAGTTCCTCTTAAAGGATCACTACAATAAAGGCTGTACATTGTTTTGCCTGTAGCTATGGAACCTGCAAAATAATCATGAATAACTGCCAATGTTCTTGTGGTCTTGTGGTCTGGTGGTGTGTGCGCATGTCTGTGTGTGTGTGTGTTTCAGATGAGTCGTTGCAGGAATTTGCCTCTTTCCTGAAGAACCTTGAGGACCAGAGGGAGCTGATGGTGAGTATGCTCAGTGGGCCGTCGATGAGACTGTAAGACCTCTTATTTCGTGTTCACTTTGGCCTTATTCGAGCACACTTGGCCCCTGTACCGGTACCAGGCTGGCCCCGTTGCCGTCATGGCAACACCACTGTCTAGGAAACGCCTCGACCGAATGCGCCGGCCGGTGATGCCTGTACTGTGGGAAACCAAAAGGTGTCCTTTTTTTAAAAAAGAGGACATGCTTAAGGGTAGAGCGGTCATTCAAACGGCCAGAGAATCAAAGGCACTCTGTTACCGTCTTCATGCTGGCACAGGGGAGACCGATATCCAGGCCAGACACTTTATACTTGTAATACTGCTGGGTATTGGCTTAACGAATTCAGGTTAATTTGCTTTTAGCACAGCAGGGGACCCACCTGGAATCTGAACCCGCCCACATGTTCCCCCAACAGCTGTGCCGCATGGCAACCCGTGCTAATGTGTCAGATTTAGGGCTAATCGAGTTGAGCCCAGATGTTCACTTTGCACATATTTTTCATGTTTAAATGATTAATAAAGAAAATCATTATTTAAACATAATTAATGAGCATAGGATTATGATGTCAGTTTTTCAGTCCTTAGCTTGAATAACTAATATGAATGTATTTCTTCATAATCTTGAAGCATTGGGTCAAGTGATTTCCAAAGTGAAAGTATATACATGCTGTTACTGATTCATTCTGCTAATTTATTAGCAGCAATTCTGTGTCAATTATTGATACCATGAAACTGGTTACTGTGGAATTTTTGAGGAGGGTTAGTCATACCTAAACTTACACCCTGACATGCCTAGTGGCAAAAGAATGTAGGCGACAAAAGACATGAGAAAAAATGCAGCGTCGTTTCACTTAAATATACTTCTGGAATCCATCAGCTTTGGTTGAAATATCTTTGCAGCCAATTTTTACAGTGCTGGTCTTCCAAGCAAGCAGCACTGTGTGAGCGTCAACATGCTAGCTGATTAGCAATCATACCCAAAGCAGCTTTTCAGAAAAGTTTGACGGACAATCTTCACAATTTGCTTTAAAAAGCATAGCATGGATGAAACTATGCCAGTGACGATATAAAATTGTCATATTGCCCTTCACTAGGTGAGTACAACTAAAAAAATCTATTCTGTCCAGCCTTGACAGTCCGTTGGTTTGATGTGAAAAGGTTTTTTCACATCGTGTTTATTCAGATGAACCCCTCCTAGATTTAACCTGTGGTCCCAGAACACGTGGAAATGGCCTCATAACATATGACTATGTTAATTCACTGACAGTCAGTCAAATATTCCCACTTCTCTTGTGGTAGCCAAGCCCTTTGCACTGATTATTTTCAGTTATTTTTGTGGCCGTTTACCACAGCCACATTCACGTGTTACTGAATACAAATATTATTTTTTTAATGCATATCTGAATACTTAAACATGAAAAGGTAAAATGATTTCAGTGTGTTTTTTCTGAGGATCGGGTCCGTATTTATGATTCTGGTTCTATGTGTTTGACTTTTTTTGCAATTTATGTAAGACTGAAGTGTAAGCAGACATTTGAGCTTATAAACATACGGTCGGTTCAATAGGTAAGCTACGTTTTGTTTAGTTTCCTCGCGGCCTTCTCCTTGGTGTAGTGTGTTCCGAGGGCCCTGTCTGTTTCCCCAGATGAAGAACATCACCGAGACACTGATGAAACCTCTGGAGAAGTTCCGTAAGGAGCAGCTTGGCTCTGCAAAGGTACACTACATTCACTCAAAACTAAAGACAGTCTTCAGTGGTACAGTCACGTAACAGATGTTATAATAGACTAACCAGATGGCCAGCTTTGTATTCTTGACATTGAAAAGTCTGTCTCCCTTCAGTTTATACCGACATGTTATTTGATGCATCTTTTGCGAATTCATCACCATTACAGTGGCGTTTCAATTGATGTTTGGAAGCACTGGAAACGTCTGCTGCTTTCTGGAACCTTCTGCAATTAAGGAAATGGGCGGACAGAAGGAACGTAGGAGCTGGCCATCTGGATAGTCTGTAATCATATACTGTGCAAAAGTCTAAGACCACCCTTTCTTTTATTTACTTTCCAGTTAAAACAGCCATTAAGTGCTAGTTATTTATTTGTCAGGGTCTGAAAATAATGCAGGAAGCGTATATTTCACACAACTGTGTAGACACCAAATATTTCTGTATTTAGTGCGTCCACCCTTTGCCTTTATTACAGCTTCCATTCTTTTCGGGAGACTTGCTTTGAGTTTTTCGAAGAAATCTGAAGGGATATTTTCCCATGCTTTTTGTAAACACCTCCATAATTCAGTCTTAGAAGTTGGTTGCATTTTCTGCTTCTCGCGATCCAAGTAATCCCAAACACATTCAATGGTGCTGAGGTTGTGGCCAGTCCGTTGTTCTGAGAACACCAGCAGCTTGACCTTCTCGGCAGTGTGCTTGGGGGTCATTATCTCGCTGTAGAATGAATTTGCTCCGGATCAAACCTGGCCCGGAGGCTACCACAGTACATGAATGTCATCCTCTGAGGTCATGCGTAGGTCCAGCACTCTTACTCAGAGGTTAAGACACTCTTAGGCAACGGTACAACACTCTGGGTCTGGGTCTTTGCAAGTTCATCCGCTGCTCTCTACAGTCACCATCCTCCTGGATTGTCATCATTATCTTCAGCTCTCCAGCTATGTCTGAAACAGGTTTTATAAGGATCAGGTCACCACACACTGTTAGCCACACATTTCTGATTCACATTTAAATAGGGAATCTTACTTATTATCTTAATATTAACTTCAGCGCCTGCGTATTCCTTATTAAATGCTTACGTTCCTCCCGTTCTTTTGTGCAGTGAGGCTGGCATGAGTTACTAATGAGACTCCCCCACTCTCACGCCATGTCCTTTTCAGGAGGAAAGAAAGAAGTACGAGAAGGAAACGGAAAAGTATTACAGCTCTCTGGAGAAGCTCCTGACTCTGTCAGCCAAGAAGAAGGAGCAGCAGTTACAGGAGGTACTGTTCCCCGCGCTCCGCTCTGCTTTTTCCTCTCTCCTTTATCCCCGGTTTGGAATGCTCGGCCCTGTTTATGGGCCGATGTGTCTTCAGTCAGCACGGGAGGGGGGGTGGGGGGGTTGAGGGGGGGTTGGGGAGGGGGGCGGGCTGTCCTGCGAAGGGCAGGCTGGCAGTCGCTGTTTCTTTTCACCCTGCGGTCGCTCCAATTGGGCTGCGTGGCTGACTCAGGACGGTGCGTTTCGCATGCAGGCACCTGATTGGCCGCGGGAGTCGCTTTTGCACAGTGAGGTTGGAGAAGCCCTGGGTGCTGAAACCCTCCTATTGGAACGATCATGGCTTGGGATGTGTGACCGTACCAATGCCTAATGCCATTGCTGGACACACTGCTCGGGTGGTCCTGCAGTGTTTTTGCAATAATGTATATGCACTGTATGCCGGAGCGTAATACCCAGCTTGACAACAAAACACTCACAAGAACATGCAACCCAAGAAGAACCCTGCCCCTGCGTTACTAGAAAAGTACACGAACACTGAAAGAGAGTGTATGCAGCCATTTTCATCTTTTTTGTCTCAAGCTCCCACAATCCATTGCAAAATCATTATCTGTGATGTCTTTGAGATGCTAGTGAAATGCTGGATAGGATTGCTTTACGATACAAATCTAAAGACCAGGATTGCAGAATATTACAGAATTTTGCAAAGGTTGGAGATACAACTCGGTCCATTGCTGTAGGTTGTATTTGGTTAGATTCTAAGACAAAAAAAAACATAGGGACTGAACTAAGTGCGGTGAATTTTTCCTTTGAGGAGATGGGAGAAAGACACGGATCTTTATCTATATTGGAAAAACGATAAACGATCCACAGAGGATATTTACGTTAAGGGGAGAGACAATGGGGCCTGGCGGTGGTGGGCGGGGGGAAGCGTGACCTCACCGGGAGCACGCGCGTGTCCTCTGTGAGCGTTCGCAGGCCCCGCTCTCTTTCCACTCTCCCCCCCTCTGCCCTCATATGGAAAGGGCCCGGCGGACGCCGCCCCGGGCGCTGCATGTTTTCACCGCGCCCCGGGTCAGACGCCACGGCAACCGTCTGAAACGCCGAAGGCCCTCGGCCTGACACATTTATCTGGGGGACGACGTGGAAACAAGGTTTTCGGTTGTCGGGGAAATCCTGGGGTTCGCGTTCCGGATGGAAAAAGCCGCGGAGTGCGGGACAGAGAGACTCTTCTCTGGAGGGAAAGGGATCTCCGGCCAAAAGGAGCTCTTTATTTACGCGCTTTAAACACGCTCACCGTGGCAGAAGTGCATAGTCATCAGGAATGTTTTTCTTGTTATTGTCCGGCAACACAAAGGCGTGCGGATTCTTTAGGATGCCCTGGCGAGCTCGTGACGCTGGCGTGGGATGCCATGCATGCAGAGGGCACAGGAAACAGTTGCAGTGCGGCTATGTTCTCTGTAGCGTGGGTTTTCCTTTGTGTACAGGTTCTGTCAGTACAGTTTACAATGGCCCTGGAGATTAATCGCGTCATGTGCATTTCTGCTACCTTTCAGTTTAGGGCTGAACGAAACCACCCTCGTCTTATAAGCAAACGATGTAGGCATGCACGCACGCATGCACACGCATGCACACACATGCACGCACGCATGCACACGCATGCACGCACAGTCAGGACTGATTTTTCCAGGGGACAAATCAGTTTCTTTTTGTTTAATAGACAGCATCAACTTTTCACCTTTTTCGCCAGCTTTTCTGTTTCAGAATGCTTTTAATATGTTATGGCATAAGCTGCAATATATGTTGTGGGTAGTCTCTGTTCTGATAAAACCCTGCACTGTGACTGTGACTCATACTCTATGTTGTGGGTAGTCTCTGTTCTGATAAAAGCCTGCACTGTGACCCATACTCTGTTGTGGGTAGTCTCTGTTCTGGTAAAAGCCTGCACTGTGACTGTGGCCCATACTGAATGTTACAGTCTCAGACTCTTAGCCCTTCTCTGGTACCTCTCCCTGCAGGCAGATCTCCAGGTGGAGGGGATGAAGCAGCACTTTCAGGAGGAGTCACTGGAGTATGTCTGCAAACTACAGGAAATACAGGAGAGGAAGAAGTTTGAGTGCGTGGAACCTGTGAGTAGCTGTCTACACACCTGTACAAACACATTCACACACTGTTCCTACAGCTGCCTGTACACACCAGTACAAACACGTTCACACGCTGGTCCTACACCTGTATGTACTCACCTGTTCTAATACTTTTACTGACTGATCCTACACCTGTAAGTGCACACCTGTTCAAACACCTTCACTAATTATTCCCTCACGTGTTCAGACACCTTCATTAATTGTTCCTATATGTGTTCATGCTTTATTTTACTGTCATTAACTGGTGTACATAGAGTACACCTAACAGGGAACGCATGAATGTGTAACTGCTTTTACTGAGCTGTGTCATTTTGAACTATGTGGAATATGAAATCACACGTGTCATGTGTAATCTCTCTCTCTTTCAGATGCTGGCCTTTTTTCAGACCGTTTTCACCTTTTATCACCAGGGATACGAGCTGGCCAAAGACTTTGACCATTACAAAACAGAGTTGCAGATCAATATTCAGAATGTGAGACGCTTCTTATTGTCCAGTAACTGTATTGCAGCGTGTCAGACACATTCCTGCTTCCGTTCTTTCTTCTGATAGTCTTCTGAAACTTTCAAGCTTCCTGACCAGTCTTGTGGGGGCAGTTTTGTCGTTTTATAATTCTTTTTCATAAAATGTGTAGAAGTTTGTGCTCTTCTCCCATTGGTCCCTCCTCAGACGCGAGGTCGTTTCGAGGTCACCAGGTCAGAGGTCATGGAGCTGATGAGGAAGATCAAAGACAGCCCGGAGGACCACAGACAAACGAGTCCCATCAGCGTGGAGGGCTACCTGTATGTCCAGGAGAAACGTAAGAATCACAGTGGCTGGCCTCTATACGAGGCTGCTCTACACCTTAACGGTGGCCTAGCTGTGCTTTAGTCATCAACACCACAAGCACAAGGGCAGTTACTGTATGTCACGCTTTGACATTTTTAGAATCTGAATAGAGATAAGAGAAACCGGAATTACCAATGCGCTATTAATTTCTATGCCAACAGGAAGTTGTGTAGTTGCTGTAGGGTGGGATATTTTAAGCATTGTTCGATGTTCAGCACAGATGTATATTTTGCAGTTGTCCTGTACATACTATATGCTGGTGGCCTCACGTTGTTGTGCTGTCTCTCTAGGACCGCCCCCGTTTGGGTCCAGCTGGGTAAAGCGATACTGCACCTTTGTGAAAGAGCAGAAGATCCTTCACATGGTCACCTTCGACCACAGATCTGGGGGAAAGATCGTAAGTGAAACCACCTCCATCTTTTCGTCGTCTTCATCTTCTTTGTCTTCTTTGCCTGCTTAGTCCTCTTCGTCGTCTTCTTCCTCTTCTTCATTGTCATCTTCTTCGTCTTCTTTGTCGTCGTCATCTTCATCTTCTCATAGACCATTCCAGATGTTTTTGATTTTGTATTGTATAGCATTTTTGTAGCTGTTCATCAGTCGTCTGAATGGCTATGCAAGTGCTGCCTGTTTTCATTCCGTTAAAACTCAGGCTGTCTTCACCTCTTATTTTAAAACGTTGATCTCTGTATTTAACACCGGACTAGAACTAGACCTCCTGCACTCCCAGAATGCTGACATGAAGAGGCCAAGGCCTGGTGTTCCCCCACTGTATGATTCTGCCCTATGAACAGAATCTCTCTCTTACAGAAAGCCAACAGTGCCAAAATGTCTTAAAATATGTCTCGTAACGGTTATTTTTGACCTGTTGACAGGGCAAAAAAAAATAGCTGTGTAAACGGGAAAACTGGCAGGTCTTCAAAAGAAAAGAAAGAACGTGTCATCGCGTCAATTTTTGATATGTTAAAATTGGGTGCGTTGTCGTGTTCATTTTTGACATGTTAAAATTTGACGTGTTGAAGTGATTAAGATGTGTGGAAAGCCAAGCATAGCTTAGGTTAAGGGCTGTACCACAATCTCCTGAATATAACAAAACTCATCAAGGCGCTCCTGAGACTTGCGTTAAGGGGTGAAAAACATTCTCATTGATACAACAGAATGCGTTAACACACACCGGAAGCTTACGTTAAGGGGTACATCACAATCTCATTAATATAACAGAACATGTTAACACATTCCAGGAGCTTACGTTAAGGGGTACATCACAGTCTCATTAATAAAACAGAATGCGTTAACACATACTGGAAGCTTATGTTAAGGGGTACATCATAATCTCATTAATATAACAGAACATGTTAACACATTCCAGAAGCTTACGTTAAGGGGTACATCACAATCTCATTAATAAAACAGAATCCATTAACATGCTCCAGAAGCTTATGCTAAGGGGTACATCATAATTTCATGAATTTAACAGGATGCATCAACACGCTCTGGAAATGTCATAGCGGTGACACATGATGATGAAGTACACTAATCTGCACACTATTCCTGCATTGCTATTGACTGAGGTTCTTCTAAGTGTGTTGAGGTGAGCAATAAAGCCGTGTTAGCAGAGCAATTTATGCTGTGTCAACAGGTTAAAAATTACTGTGATGAGGTTTATTTTTAAAGTGCTTTGGCATTGATGGCTTTCCGTGCTCTCTCTCTCTCTCTCCCTCTTCCTCTCCCTTCATTCTCAGGGTGAAACGGAGTCCGTCACGTTGAAGTCCTGCATACGGAAATCAAACGACATGCTGGACCGGAGGTTCTGTTTTGACATAGAAATAACAGACCGGTGAGATCCGCGTTCCAGTATTAGCGTCACGTATCCAGTTTACAGTCTGTCGAATGAAAATGATCCGAACCATGATATAGGACAGGAAATGACATCATAGAGGGGCTTGATCACTGGTGAGTGGTATCACTGTGCGGTATTCAGTGAGACATGCCCATCTGAATATGTGTGAGTCTTATCTGCGAGTGCTGTTGCTGAGGAGTTCATAGGACAATTTTTGGCGTTTTCGGTTAACCCCTTCCCCTCTACTCCACTAGGCCAGGGGTCCTCCTCGCTGTGCAGGCACTCTCTGAAGACGACCGCAGGTTCTGGATGCAGGCCATGGGGGGCAAAGAGCCAGTGAGTGGGCCGCAGAATCTTTATTTTCTCTACCCTAACCCTAACCCTAACCCCCCCCCCACGTCTTCTTTATCATGTTTCATCTTGCATTTTTTGTTGGGGTCTTTTGTGCCGTACTGACATTTTCACACCAAGCCAAGTTTTTTTTTTTTTGTTTTGCTTTGTGTATTGTAACGTGTTAATGTTTTTTGTGTTTTTTTATTTATTATACATTTGTAGCAGGGCATAACTCATCTTCAAACAGCTTCCACTGGCAGGTGCATGATTTAAATGTGAATGTTTCCTTGTTTGAACAGGTGCACTCTTTTGGGACGACTTACTCGAGAGAAAGAGGAAGCAAGTATCCTAAAATCTTTTCTATCTTTGTGGCCCAAGCTAATAAATGACGCGAGATGTGCAGGCGTCAGTTGTAGCACAGAAGCCGTAGCATTTGTGATCTACCTGTTATAATTTCCCGTATATATGTGCTGCAACGATAAAATCATTTTTTTAATAAATGTACAAAGCTGAACAATTAAGTTTTTTATTGATATGGATTATTGAATGTCCTTATGCATCACAATTCTTTTTCTTTTATTATCCAAAATGCATTGCAGCAGTTAATTTTTTTCCCATTGCAGAACAGTCTCTTCTAATTGAAGCGATAGTCTGATACATTTGTTTAGCGCAGAGCAGCGTCATGCGTCTGTTTTCCATAAGTTTAGTTTTCCATTAGTGTACCATATCTGCATGCACAGTATGTGCCAGTTGTACAGTCCCTAGGCTAGAGCACAAAACAAATCTTGCATTTGTTTTGCAGTCGATGCGCAGTTGAATGAAGAAGGATTTTCGTTTGTGAAGAATGCAATTGCTGCCATTGAAAAAAGAGGTGAGAATATCAGCCTTCCTACAAACTGACACTTCTCTGTTGCAATCCTACGCTTCCATTTCTGTACAAAGAAAACCCGGTAGTGAAACTGCATATGCGGATATATGGAAAAAATAATGCTGACAGAGCCTTCGTAGAATGTAATACTGTATAACAACCATAGCCTCCTACAGTACTGAGTGCAAGCCCTTAGAGCTGTCATATTCTCATACAGGGCTGCCGGGTGTAATTCCTGGGCCTGGGACAAAATTTTCTGTGCGCGTATCATGTAATAATATTGGCCAGAAGTTCACAAGCTATTGCCCCGCCCCCTCTGGGGCCCAAGACAACACCCTAGGTCCCCCCCCCCATGCATTGTTCTCATGCATTGAAAATAGCTCTCAATAAGAGTACCAAATTTAAATCTGTCCCCCATACTTTTAAAGCGAGCTCTAACCACAGGGTTGAAAGGCTTATTGTTAGAAATGTAGAAGTGTCATCAGAATGAAATTACCCACAGTCTCCCCCTGGTGAAGAGCAGTTTTCTGTCATGAGAAGTGACTGTGTGTTTCTTATTAAAGTTCGCCGAAACATTCGCCTGCTGGCTTTCAGCTCCGAAGCGGTTCGATATAAATAATGCGCAGATCGGATTGCACGCAGCCGGGAGCGATTCCTTAGAGTGGTGGCAGACTTGCGCTGCTGTAGTCCAAAAACGCCAACGAGAATATTCGTCACCAGCCCGGGACCCAGAGAGCCATGCGGGCTTTCGGTTTTTGTTTGGACATTAAAATCGGTAACCAGTTATGACCGGTTATAAACGAGTAACTGGGAAATTACCCATGGCTCGAACTTTTTTTTAAAGCCACCTAACTAAATATTACACACACTATTTGTAGCTGAGTGGATTTTTTGCTACAATTGCTATTAGAACCAAATATTGTATGTTCACATAAATCGAAACACAGATATACATACAGGCAGGTGCACGCTCTTGCATTCATATAATAAGATATACTGAGTGTCTGTGTTTCCATATGTAGAAACGTTCTTGTAGTGATATTTTAATATAATTTTAAATTATTTCATTTTGGTTTTTCTAGTCTTCATTCTTGATCATGGATGTCACCTAGTATTATTTTAATGTGAATCTTCACTATCCTCTGAATATTCTTTTTGTTTCCTTCTATTGTATATGGTCAGCTGTGTCATTTTTGGCAGCATTCACGTTCTGTTCTCCTGTATTTAGTATTTCATTCATGTAAATTTGCTCTAATTCACATAAAAAGATTAAACAAAATGAATCTTCAGAGTATTTAGGGAAGAGTGTGTGTAGTCCGTAGATGTAAAATGTTCTGTCAGACAAATTAAATATTTCTGCTCCCCTGGTGAATAAAAAGCCCAGCAGCATGGTGGCTGAAATAATGCAATGCCTTCGGTTTAACACTAGAGGGCAGCATTACCTAGCTTTTCTGCTGGTCTGCAAGACGAGCCAACGCATTCTCTGCACTGGCTCTGTGTGGAAAAGACTTACAGTTGGACCCGAAATGACATTAAAGAAATATATGACCTGTGCTTGGATGTAGCTTTACACTTGATTGATTACAAATGGCCTGCGTTCTGTGTCCTTCTGGTGATATTGCACTTTGGTGTTCCAGTGAATGAAACCATTGTTCTTCACTTCTGTGAGTTGGATAAGTATCTGTTGCGTGAACGTAATGTAAAATAATGCGTTAGCTTGGTAACCTGAACATCCAAAATGCTGCAGTCTTGTGTGAAGGACAGAGCTCTCTCTCGTGCATCTGTGGACAGTCGTCATTACACTCTGACCTAATTTGTTTGTTGTGATTTGTCTCTGTTCAGGTATCAATGACCAGGGCTTGTACAGAGTGGTGGGGGTGAGCTCCAAAGTTCAGAAGCTTGTGAGCCTGATGATCGGTAAGACTCACACGCTGTTCATCACAGTCAGAATATTGGCCAAAATAATCAAAATGCTGCAGTTTGGCATTGTAACAGTGAAGCTTTCATGTTGTGTTGCGGGTAGGCAGCATGCACCTGTAAGAGAAAGAGGGAGAAGGAGAAGGAGAGCACAGTTCTGTCTGATGGAGTAGCATTGTGTCTGCCAGCGCAAAGTTATCCACAGTGCCAGATACCGGAAGTCTCATTTATATCTCAGCAAACATCTGTTAAATATGCATAGAAGAGAAGCAAAGGGGGACGTGCTTACACATGTTTAAATCTGGATTTGGAACACCGCTATAAGGGGTTAGCAAGCGCAGAGCTCCAACCAAAATAAATGCTTTCACTTCGCTTGCAGTTTCTGAGACAAACAATGCCGTTGCTGTGGTTTCTTGTTGGGTTGTGGGCAAGAAGGTGAAGATTCGGGAGAGAGCAGCTGAGAAACAGTGGGGGTCGGCTCTCGGTCAACCCCTCTACCCTGCCCCCCCTCTTCCCCGAATCCCGCTTGCGTTCGGGGTGACCGTGAGCGGGGTCTGTAGGTCGCGCGGTCGTTACCTGTGCCCGCGTGCGCCCGCCTCATTGGCATTCAGACAGGCCGCCGGCGGCTCTCGCGGGCGACACTTGGCTCACTTACCGAAAGCAGGAAATTGGAGCGCAGCCTTCCCCCCCGTCCCAGACTGCGACGGGCGTGACCTCAGCGACCCCTCCTCCCCCTCCCCGCATCGTGTCCTGAATGACAAGCGCCCGGCAACACCCCCCCTCCACCGTCCTGTACGCATCCAAGGGTTTCTCTACACCATAGAAAATATCGGCCGTTGAAAGCTCATTCCGCTGTAAATGTTATAGCCTGCAGAGTCATCGCTCATCGAACACACGTTTGACCAGAGACGTCCGCACACACTCGGAAGTAGTGTGTGAAATTTCTGGGACCCTAACATCTCGACAGATGGTACCCAGTGATAGTGTTAAAAAAAATTTTCTCTTGGAATCTCACTTTTAGTCTCGTGATTACAAAATATGTCAAAAGCCATAGGGTAGGTAGTCGTTGCTGACATGCTGATATTGATTTATTGAAGATTTTTCATAGCATTATTTTTCGTAACACTACAAAATTGCTCACTGTTTTCCCGTTCAGCACAAATTTTGTTGTACTTGCAGGTACATGTAGGCAGAGGTGGAAAATGCAGGTTACGAAAGTCAAAGGCCTCTCCAGTATTTTGTTCCAGTCACCTGGATTTGTTAATTAGTGCAATTCTTCAGCCAGCAGGTGGGACTAATTAGCGAAATCAGCTGGCTGAGTTTATGGGGGGAAGAAACACATGGCAGGACTTTCACTTTCTGACCCCTGGACTTTTCACCTCTGCATGTAGTCTTCTCTTCATTCTCTTTGCCCAAATTGCAAGGTTGCCATGTTGATTACATAAAGAACAATTATTTCCTCCACTCCACTGTTAGAAATGGACAACATTTGCTCGCATTATGCACAAAACAAAACCATATTTACCTTTTAGGTGCAGCCTACATATTGAAATGATTAAATTGATTTCACTGAACCGAAGTCTGTTTTGTCACTAGCTTGCTACATGTAGCAAACTGCTTAGTTAAGGCAAAGGAAGAGAATGCTACATTGTGGAATTGGCAGCTCTTGTGATGTCAGCTATTTATCCATCAATACTGGTCTTTATTTGAAATCTTTTTGTTTTGTTTTGCACTTGCCGTACAAATTATCGTGACTTTGCACTGTGAACCTAAGTACGTATGAATACATTTAATTATCTTCTCAGATGAAAAGGCCAGCAGTGAAGTGGATCTGTCTGTCGCTGAAGAGTGGGATGTCAAAACCATCACGAGTGCATTGAAGCTGTATCTGAGGTAAGAATGGTAACAAAACACAAACCGAAATTTTTGGCTGGACCGCTAACTGCTTATATGCTAACTGCCTTTGGCATTAGATCATTAGGGAAACTTATCGATGACAGCACAGCCAAAAATGTTTTTTCATTATTTTTCATTAGAGCTGTAGTCCGTCGATGCACATGTGCAGCATTAGCCAGTTATCCGTCTCCATGCTGGGGGGAAGGGGGGTAAATTTCACTCACTGTTCCCCCATGGAATGAGACTGCCTGTTTATACAGTTTAATGAAAAGCCCTACATAAATCAGCTGGATCTATGGTCAGACCTAATGCCCGAAATGGACTATGTGTCAAAGGAAATCAGTTCTTCAGCTACGTGGGCCGAGCAGGCAGAACTACAGCTCCCACGAGGGAGTGCTGCGCTCTCCGCAGGCTGCGCCCTCATCGATAAGAGTCTCCGTAATGATCTGATAGCTGAAGCGGTTAGCATACAGTGAATTTGGTATTGAGTGAGCTAAAGTGATGGCTGTTGAAGTGCACTTCGGTGCATAATCACTCCCCCCATAGCCAGCCTGCTGAGCTTCGAGGCCAGACGGAGGTCATGTAGTAGAGGCAGAGACCTTTGGAGTGCTTTGGTCCAGATGGACTGAATGCCCTGTTCTTATGTTGCTAGCGTAGTGTGACAGTACCTTAGTACAGTGCGGCTGGCCTTGGTAGTTTCAGTCTGTTTGTCTTTATCCTGGGGTGTGACCCAATAATCATGCACCGTGCAGTGATCTAAACCCAGATCCCTGTTCTGTCTCTCTGAAGGAGTCTGCCTGAGCCACTGATGACATCTGGACTTTACAAAGAGTTTGTTGTCCCAGCAAGTGAGTTTCTCTGTCTCTGTTGGTATGTCTGACTGTTGGTCTTTCCATTACTTCACCCCTTCTCTATCTCTGTTTGTATGTCTGTCTGTCTGTTCCTCTCTTTGTCTCTCTCTCTCACTCTCTCTGAGAGGTTTTGGTATTTAGTCTTGATTCTAGGGTTTTGATTGCCTTTGGAGTCAGTTACTGCTGTTTATCAACATAAGGACCAGGGTTTTCCATCTGTGAAACATGGTGGTGGGGGTGTTATGGTTTGGGCATGTATGGCTGCCGCAGGTACTGGCTCACTTGTCTTCATTGATGATGTAACTGCTGATAGCAGCCGAAGTGTACAGAAGCATCTTATCTGCTCAAGTTTGACGAAATGCCTCCAGACTCATTGGACGGTGCTTCACCCTACAACAAGAGAATGATTCCAAACACACCTTAAACAACCAAGGTTTTTCAAGGCCAAAAACTGGAAAATTCTTGACTGACTAAGTCATTCACCCAAACAGAATCCAAGTGAACATGAGTTTCTTATGCTGAAGAGAAAAGTTGGCACCAAAATAAGAGCAAGAGCTGAAGATGGCTATAGTACAGGCCTGGCAAAGCACCATCAATGAAGATACTAAGCACCTGGTGATGTTTGCAGGTCATAGAGTTGAAGCAGTCATTGCATGTAAAGGACATGCAACATAAACAAGACTAATTTCATTTATAGAACATTATTATGTCTCAAACGTCATTGTGCCCGGAAATAGGGGGAACTACGTATAAAGAGTGCTCTGATTTCTCCATGGTGAAACCAGCCTTAAATAAAAGCTGAGAGTGTGCACTTTGATTACAAGTCTGAAAAATTTCAGAACACAGAGCCGAATCAAGAATAAAAAGAAAAAATGTAATTGTCCCAAACATTATGGAGCTTGGAGTGCTGTTAAAAAGTGCCCTTTCAAGGCATCTCGGTAGAATTTTGGTCGCACACCCAGCTGTACATACAGTGCGTTCTCTAACTCAGCTAAATTGTGAAATTCAGCTACCTACAAACATTAAAAGTTTGCAAATCAATATCTAAGTCTATTTAATGGCTTAGCCAGTATTCATGCTACCGTTACAGTTACTTTTTTTCTGAGTACTTTGGGAAGAAACCCTGTGGGCAGCCCTGCTCCAGAATACTCTGGCATTGCGTGGAATACATGGTGGAATCATATTGACTCAGTGTCCTGGTCTTGAGCCAAGAAAGCAGCCAAAAAGCATTACTGTCCAGCCGCCATGTTTCATGTTGTTGAGGGGTACTTCAGCAGTGTGTTTCCTTGAAGCTAATTTTCCCAAAGGAGATCCAGTCCATCTCAATTGGAAAATTAGCGTAGCATTCTGGAGAAACGAATCTTTTCTTGTTCTGTTTCTCTCTGGTTACTTTACCACTCACGCTCACGAACTCGCTCTGTACGAAGGCCTGGAGGACTGCAAAAAGACCAGCCATTGCCAAAATGGAAAAAGCATCAAAAATAGATTTTATTCCTTTTTGGGGTATTTCCAATTTTTCTGTCAGCATCAGAGAGGATATTATGTTATTACAGTACATTTCAGGAATATGATCCATATTATCAGCTGCACAAATAAGCATTGTTTTCACCATTTCAAAGTTATGGAAAACAGATTCAAATGTTTTCAGCCTTGTATATTATGAAAGCTACGTGGCCAAACATTTCATCTTATGCGCTCATCTCTGTTGTTAATAAAAGTGGCGAAAAACTGAAAACATCACTATGTCATTTTGACTCGCTATTGCTCTCGAAACTGCTGTGTTGACAGCTTGTGGAAACTATAAACGAAACACCTCAAACGTTGTGACCCGCTGTGTGGTCTGTCCTGTTAAGGCAGTGCTCCAGTGTGTGGATGGGCCCCATAGTCTTTCACTGTTATACTGTAACTTACTGTAAAATTTCGTTTAGCAGCACAGTGCCGGTGTATACAGTATTGTAAGAATCCCCTCAGATACACCAACAGCGGAAGCTTTTGAGTAGCGAAGGAATGCACGCAGGCTTACCTGGCGCTACTGGAACAGTTATACATAGGAGGAGGCTGAAGGAGACTGCAAATGAGAGGCTAAAGCCTCTTTCCGCCAGTAGTGTGGCTCTATACGGGTTAATATCTATCTTGGTAGACGCGGACGTGCCTGTGGTGTGTGTAGCCTACAATGATACAATGTATGTATCTTGCGACGGCACTAGTGTATAAGCGAGTTAATATGGGGTGCAACTCTGTGTGTATTTGGATAAAATTTGGATAAAAATGTAGAACTATTTGTAAGAAAACTGACTGTTGTAAGAGGCTCTAAAGTCCCCTCGAGTAAATATTATGGTATATTTGACAAAGTCTATCTCTCTGAAGCAGAGAAATGTTTGAGGAGTGTTTACTGAGCATATCCTAATTGGTTTATGATTTTCATAACTCGTAGGGTTTCATATGGATATAAAATATAATTAGTCTGATATTCTGCATGCAGACTTTTTTCCATGGTAACCAATCATTAGCAATAAAAACTGCAGGTGTACTGTACATAAATTTATTATAGGTTTATTCTGGAAAATGCCATCTGTTTGCTGGGAATTAATGGGATCACGATTAAATGTTTTATCAGTTCTGTCCAATGTTTTGGCTCCGAAAGCACCAATGGATTAGTAATAAATATTTTCTGAAGGGTGTCAGAATGCGTTGAAACCCTTGTCACTCCTGTTATAATGAGCGGGGAGGGATGCGTGGGCGCCTACTGTCAGACCCTGGAGGGGGTGAGCAAATTTAAGGCGATGATCCTCCTGTAGGAGGTTTAATGCGCTGCAGCGTGTACATGTGACAGGTTCCAGACCTCCACTATCTCTGCAGTCCTGCTGTAGCCATCTGTGCCTCTGTGGCTTTAAGCATTTAAACCTGAATTATGTTATTATCATCTGCAGAGAATCCCTGTCCTAGATAGCCCTGCTAAAGTAATTGGGCGGCTTATTAAATACTACTTATTTGTCCGTGGCCTCCAAGAAAACATTACCCTATTGTGAATATTCAATAAGACTCTCTGCTTCCATGCGCTTGGGGTTTGAAGTGGCTTTAAACAGGCTTCAGGGTAAGTTCTATTAGAAAAAAAAAAAAACAACAAAGAATTGTGACAACTTTTGATCAACCTTACCCTCCCCGCCATCTTTGGTTGCCAGATATTCTAGGGGAGAGATCAGAGTAAGAGTAGAGCTTGATATGGGTTCATTGTGGGAAAGGGCACCGAGGCACTTGGCTGCTCCAGAAAGCCTGCAGTTTTTGGGTCAGTGCTGGCCAGAACTGTTTCCTTTGGCATTTTTACTTACACTTCATTTTCACGGCTGCATTTTCATACACTTCACATTTTCATACACTTCACATGTTTCTTGCACCGCGTTACAGTCATACAGTGAAGTAGTAAGCAGTTTTACAGTGAGATATGGTGCTTGAGTTGTTAAGAATTTTTCAGCAGGAAACTGTCATTTAGATCATTCATTGTGCAGATTTTTTGCTTATGCATTTTTACATTATACAGTTTATTTTGCAGTGCAAAATATGCATTTATTCATATTTATGCATATGCATTTATTCAATGTTTATTAAATGAATAACCAGTCCTTCATCTTCACACGAACAGAGTGTGGAAGTCCAGAGTCTCGTGTGGAGGCCATTCATTACCTGGTTCATAAGCTACCTGAGAAGAACCGGGTGGTTCTGGGACTGCTGATGAAACACCTGGACAGGTAAGCGTACCGAAGAGAGTCGGGTCCACTGTTGCTAGGTAGCAGGACACTCTGAAGGGAGAGGATTTTTTAGAAAGGGGGAAGCGGGGACAATTTGAAGCCCCACCCCTAAAGGCCAGTTGGTGGCACTTTGATGAAATAGATCTAGGAGGGATTAAAGTCTGATTTCCTAAGCAGTAGATTAGTGTTTTGCCTCCAAAATGGGATTGCAATGTCAGACCTCAGAATGGAGCTCAGAAACTGGGATTATACCAGATTGAGATTTTACAGGCATTTTTAGTAACGTCACAGAGTCTTTCCCAAACGAATGGGAGTACATCATGTCATAATCTCTTCCCCTCGGGCCCTAAAAAGCCGGCCGATCATTTTTCACAGAAAATGACACACAACCAAGGCAGCTCTGTAGAAACAGTCAAAATAATCCTGCAGCATATCCCCCCTCCCCCCTCCATCTCCTACAGTGTGGCGGCCCACAGCAAACAGAACCTGATGACAGTTGCTAACCTGGGTGTGGTGTTTGGGCCCACCCTCATGAGGCCTGAAGAGGAGACCGTTGCTGCCATCATGGACCTCAAGTTCCAGAACATTGTGGTGGAGGTCCTGATTGAGAACCAGGAGAAGGTGGGTGTTCACTTCACTACACCAGTTCGTACACACAAGCTAGAGGTCTGACTTCGCCTTTCCACTCCTTCAAGAGGCATGACTCCACCCCTCAGCTCCTGTAATAGGGCTGACTCTGCTTTACATTACAGTATATTACATTCATTTAGCGCATTACAGTAATGGCCGCTACCAACGTTTTAACTTGATAGCTTGACAAGACGAACACACCGCTAAAATGGTGGGTGAGACAAATTGTTACATCAAAGATATTGAGAATGGTCTAAAATGGAATTGGTCTAAAATGGAGTATGGAATTGCAATCAAAAACAAGAAAAATCGGAGGTGTGGGAAATATTCTTGACTGTTGTGGATACCACAGGCCACCAACTGCCGTTTTTACAGTGTAACAAATTCAGAGGGATATTGTCTTGCCATGGTCACAAGTCAGGCATATCAAACCATGGATTGACTGTCTGGATTGCCCGGGTGGGAGGAGGGGGGGGTATGTTACCTTATAAGGTGGAATGTTATTGTTTTTTCTGATCTTTGGCCATATGACGCTGTTGCTGGGAGGTGGATTCATTCCCCTAGCACAGCGTTTTGTAAACACGGGGTCGAAGTTCGAACAGCGTGATGTGCAGGAGGATGTGCTTCCCCCCCCCCCCCCCGACCGCTCTCTCCCGTAACATACAGGAAAGAGCCCTGGAAATTGAACACAATGTCATCGTGGAAATACAGCAAACTATAGGAAGATATGAATGTGCCATAACCGCTGACATTTGGACAGAAAATTACAGGAAAATGTCATTCCTGTCAGCTACCTTCACTACATTAATAATCATTTCAAACTTGTCTCCTGGATACTGTTTGCAGCACCATTTGAAGGTGACACAGTGAAAAGGAGGGGGGGGGGGGGGAACGACCGTGCTCTCCTTTGTTTTGAATCGTTTTGAAAGTTTCAGATCGTTTGAAAGTTGTTTTGAAAGCTTGGAATCGATCCAGTTTGCATGGGCTGCCAGACTCTGTTCGTCACAGACTGAGCAGCTAATGTTGTGGCAGCTCTACGTGGATTCAAGCAACTGCAAAGTACACATTTTAAATGTGATTTTGACCAGCGCATTCTCAGCTGAGGTAATGGAGTGGTCCCCTGGAATTTCCCCAATACTAACAGATGTAAAAAAAAAAAAAAAGAAGAAGCTGGTTGCTTCTTTCAAACACTTGCAAGGGAGACTGAACACCTCACTGAAACTGTTGACGTGAGATGGAATTCAAACTATGACTCGTCAGTCTGTGCTTCATATCAATATGAGGATTTTGGCTCTGTGCTACTCACGGATAATCACAGACTGCATAGACTTTAACACCCTGCAAACAGTTATACCATTCCCAGAGCCATTCAAGGATGCCTCTAATGGCATTGAATCAGACGACGTTGCCCTGTCGTGTTGCCTTGGTCAGTTTGACCAATGAGACACTGCACAGCTGCAAGACTGGAGTCGGTATCGTCTGAGAAAGCAAAGGTGTGTGTTTCTCAAAGATGTGTTTCTCAAATTTTGAAGATGCTTGAAGACGCATCTTGAAGATGTTTGATGATGGTGCGTGTCACCAAGTAACAACAGAGGCTTCAGACTTGAATCAGGAGAAGCTTGTCCCATCCACATCCAGTGCTGGGGCCCAGGATGAACCCGCAGCCCCAAAAAAGTTCTCCTTTTCAGACTGGGAGAACGGACCCACAGATACTGCAGCCACAGGTGGAAGGTCTGTTGAGACATAGATTGGGGATTAGCCACCAGTTGAGCTAGACCCTACTCTCAATTCAACACCCAGACATGTTTTGCCGTGGTGCAATACTCATCGTTTGCGGTTTCACAGAGCTACTTGGCTCGACGTGCGCTCTCCGTTCCAGCCTGCAGTGCACCCTCTGAGAGAGCGTTCAGCATGCGTGGGCGTATCTTGTATGAGAGACGCACCATGCTGAGACCCTCTTCAGCGAGCGATATCCTGTACTTACACTGCAACTTAAGAAATATACGGTGGCGCATCAATCTAATGCCAAATAAGGCTAATAAAATGTTCTCAAGGCTTTTGTAAATGTCTTTTTTTCCTGTCTAAATGGATGTAGATTATAGTCAATTTGTGGTCTTAATGTTGTTAAACCTTAAATCGCTGTAAATGGTTTTTCCACTGTATTTCAATGGCAGTGTCAGATGGGCATATGGAGTGGCAAACCGCACTTATTTAATTGTGGAGTGAGCTATATCCCGCCTATACGCATGCAGGCGTGCTGGAGGGCTGGGGACAAAGATCGGTGGGCGTGGGTGGGTGTGGCGAGAAAAGGGTGCGGCAAGAGAAGCAGCGGGAGCAGACGGGTGTGGTCTAAAAAAAAAAAAAACAATCTGGCCCGTGCGGGACCTTTAAGCTAGACTACTGAAAGGGGGATTTTCCTTTTTTCAGTGCCATTCATTTGTTTTTATTCTTGTTCATCTGTACAATCCATTATGCATAATGACTGTATTTTCTTTTTTTAATTTGATATACAGTAAAAGCAAAGCCATGTTTCTTTTTTTCATGGGCTCTCCACAAACACACAATTTCCCAGTTCTGTGTGTTGTCATTTACAATGTTAAATTGTCTGTCTGGGACTAACTTTCTGGCACAGTAATTCTGCATTTGAATACCAACCAATATAAAACCTAGGGATTCTGTGAGAGGCCAGTTGAGACTCATTGATCTGTCTTTCTCATTTTGACTGTATGCACGGTAACATTGACAGAAAGACTCCCTCCCCTCACAGTAAGAATTTCTCGTCACAGAAAGTCTGTCCTCACAGTGAAACTCTCTCCTCACAGTACAACACTCATCACAGTAAAACTCGAATTACTGTAACGGACTCTCCTCACAATAACAGTCTGTCCTCACAGTAAAACTTTCTTCCAGTAAAACTCCTCACAGTTAAACTCTCCTCACAGTGAAATTGTCGTCACAGTAACTGACTCTACTCATGGTAACACTCTCTCCTCACAGTAACACTCCTCACAGTAATGCTTTCTCCTCACTACCCCTCTCCTCACAGTAAGACTCTCTCATCCCTATAAGAGTTTCTCCTCACAGTAAAACTTTTTCCTCCCAGTTACTGACTCTCACAGTAACACTCTCTCCTCACAGTAATACTCTCTCCATACAGTACCACTCTCTCCTCACACTAAGACTCTCTCATCCCTATAAGAGTTTCTCCTCACAGTAAAACTTTTTCCTCCCAGTTACTGACTCTCACAGTAACACTCTCTCCTCACAGTAATACTCTCTCCATACAGTACCACTCTCTCCTCACACTAAGACTCTCTCATCCCTATAAGAGTTTCTCCTCACAGTAAAACTTTCTCCTCCCAGTTACTGACTCTCACAGTAACACTCTCTCCTCACAGTAACACTCTCTCCTTACAGTACCACTCTCTCCTCACACTAAGACTCTCTCACTCCTCACAGTAAAGCGCTCTCCTCCCTCCAAGGCTCTCTCTCCTCGCAGCAGAACCGTCTCCTCTCAGTCAGACGCTCTGCTCGCCAGACTCTCCTCGGCAGCCGTGTCTTCCGCAGACCGTTGCCGTCCCGCAGGTTGCCGGCGGAGACTGTTTTGCATTCGGGTCCGTCTGTGCAGACGGGGAGGCGCTGCAGGCGCGCAGCGTGGGCCGCGTCAGGTTTCCCGCCCGTCTCCCCTCGTCTGTCTCGCTCTTTCTCTCATCAGACGCTAGTCATCACTTTTCCCGTCATCGGCTCTCTGCTTTTAAAGTCACAATACGAAGTTACCCCCGAAAAGCAGAATCGTCTAGAACGCGTCTTTGTGTCTCTAGCTTTCTGCGTGCCTTTTTCTTCCAGGGTCAAGACGAGTACGCGCGGCGTTTTACATCACCTCCTACGCGCAGTCGTGTCAAAACTCTGTCAAAATTCGTCTTTGTTGTTTTTTTTGGGGAGGCTTTTTTTGGCTTGTTTTATGTGCCTTGCAGGATTTACAGAATTCAAAGAAACCGACTGTTCAACGCCATCTTTCTGTCTGCAGTGTATGATCTCATTGGGTTAGCAGAATGACATTTGCTAACTCGTCAGTTAGTTTGTGTTTTCCAGTTCCACTGCGCTGCACTGTACCTGGACTGTAATTGCCTTTATGCATTCATAAATCTCTTTGGGACAGGTACACAGTAGACACTCAATGATCGTGAAACTGCAAATATATTGAGTCGCTGAGAATGCCAGTGTATGTATACTTTTCACATTAAAAATGAAGTTATTCCCAACTATGTCATTTTGACTAATTTACATGCATCGTGCTATTTATTTTAATTTTATTTTATTTATTTATTTATTTATTTATTTTTACGAATTTCTCTTCATTTTAACTGGTGGTTCCAGATTTTTGGAGACGCTCCTGACACGTCCCCCTCCACGACCGTGCCGTCCCCCACCGCCCCGGCCCGGCAGTCCAGGAAGCAGAGCCGGCAGCAGAACCGGCCCCTGGCGGTCTACAATCCGCCGGCGCAGGACGCGCAGACAGGTGAGGGCCAAACCGGACTCCAGGAAGAGAAGCTGTAGCCCCGCCCACTGTTACACACAGACTGGCCATCTGTGGTGTTAAAGCTTTCATTTTGGTTATGTGGGTTTGTTATGCCTTTAAGTCTTCCTTGTTGTTTTTTTTTTTTTTCCCCGTCTTGTCGATAAAAGCCACATCTGCACGGTCGTAGCTATTATTGTTGACCCACCAGATTTCACATCCTTATTCTAAATCCTGAAAGTTCTGACTCTCTTCCATTGATCCTGAAACATTACAATTTAACACATTTTCTATGTGCATTCCAATTTGATCCCGATTTGATGTAGCTGTATTAAAAATTACAATCCAGTGGACGATCAAATTACTGAAAGCTCTCGTTGTTATGTAATCAGTCTCCCTGTAGGTCAGAAAAACAGAGGATGGAAGGAATGTAAGAGTCGGCCATCTTGTTAGTCTGCAGTAATATCTGTGGTGCGGTCACAAAATCTAGGCTGCATGCGGTCGACCGCGTTGGAGCCGTTGCGGACGACCGCAACCGAGACTGCGGTCGCGGCGCTGCGATTTTGTCACCTCTCAAATCTCAAACAAGCTTTAGCAGTCGGGTCTCTACTCAAACCCAGGGCCAAGAGAGCAGGGAAACATGGACCCTCCTCCTTTACACACTGAAGGTGTCACACCCCCCCCCCCACTCTGAAATAAAATAAACTGCATACATGTGCTCTCCATATTTCTCTGTTTCGCTCCTTATATTCTACCAGGTTTTTACTGTTGAATATTTCTTCAATGAAATAAACAGTAATTTAAAAAATCTTTTTGTCTTCCATCTGGACGAAGAGTAATTGCTTTTACAAAGGGCTTGTCACTTCACAGAAGAGCAAAAGGGGCTTTGGAATTTGTGGTCACCCTCTTCTTAACAGATATCGATCAGAACCTCTAGTAAACTGCTTGAACGGGAGAAAACTTAACACACTGTGACTCAAAGTTTACAGTAACTATGCTGCTTTTGCCGTTTCCTGAAATGTTAGTTTGTTAGGCTGGACATTATTAAAACCTTAATACTATGTTTGTATTTTTTTCCAGAAGTTATTAAGTTATTATATTGTTTAAAGGTGGAAATAGTATAATAATACAAAGATGGAAATAATGATGTGACCAATTCAAGAAAATTGAGCAAACGTGTTAACAATATGTTGGCACGGTATTAAAGATGTTGCAGCTATGAAAAACATGATTTCTCTTTTGTTTGAGCTCAGTAGGCTTGTATGCATAATGCTACGCGGGTGTGGTCTGGAATTCCTGCCAGACAGTAAGTAGATTAGATTTGTTTTTTGAAAATCCTATGTTAAGTCATACTTTATGGCTGTGAGGTGTAGTTTCTCTGATATATTGTTACTGGTTATTAGAGAGATTTTTCTTCCAAATGCTGACTTCACCCTCATGAGCTAGTTCAGAACAGCGGTGATGTTCGAACAATGCTATAGTTTGCCAGTACAGTCAAAGCTGTAGTCAGACGTGCGGATTCCAGTGGTTCTTGCTGGTGTCGTTGGCTGTCCTGTAGACACGTTTTCTCTCCCTGTGGCTTTGCGCGCAGGCGACGGCTCCAACTGCGTGGCCGACGGGGCGTCCCTGGGCAGCTCCGAGTCCGTGTCGTCCAAGTCCTCCGGCGTCTCGTGCGGGACCCCGCCCGAAAAACCGCCCAGCCTGCAGGGGAGCGCGGGGTGAGTCGCCGCTCCCGCCGCACCTGTAGCGGGGGGAGGGGGGGGGGTTTGGGGGTATCCGGGATGGGACTGGAACCCATCACCACCACTCTCCCTGTGTGTCACTCTTTCACACCATCTCTTGATGTTCATGGTTATTGCTAACTGTTACATAATGAGCGTTGTGCCTTATCACTCCTGTGTTTGTAGTTGTTCCAGTGGCCTTCGGCATGCACTTATTGTATTGCTTGGGCTAAAAGCATCTGCCGAATAAATGTACTGCGATCTCTCTCTGCATTATATGCATAATCTGTGTGTATATCAATACAGTTGACTTCGACACAACGTGCTTTGCTGGCTTGAGATACAGGCAGTTAGCCAAAGTGAAACATTCAGGTAGTTTACAAGAAACAAGAAATACTATACATGTTTTAATAAAAATGAGACATACATATTCTAATGTTAATGGTGAGGGTGCCAGTGAAATAATATCTAAAATAATAATATAGAATGATTATTGTAGTTTATAACTTTTTTAGTTTATATACTTCCTCTTCCTATTGCCCTCTTTTCCTCTCTGTCCCTCAGTAGTATCCAGCACAGCTGTGAGGCATGCTGGGAGATAGAGTAGGCAAATATTAACAACGAGGAGGTATTTGTTGTGGTAACCGTGTACGAAAAACTACGCGAGGGAGCCGCGGCCAGACTGGACACGGCGTGCGAAAGTGCCACCGCCCAGCTAACGACAGGCTGACTGGAGGGTGTCACTAATGTCATCACATACCAGGGGTTCCAGCAGCAGGGTGCCAGTTCTGAGGAACATGGCTAACGGGCGAAGCCCAGCCTTATCTCTCGGAAGGCTGTGTTGTGTAATTGTTATGGAACCGGACTCGTAACTCAGAGGTCATTGACCGGGGACTCAAATCGTTTCGGTAAGATGTTCAGCTGCTCTGGATAGTGCCTGATGCGCACATGCAATCTGGGTCGAAGTGTATGAACCTCCCGAACGTTAGCAGTGCCATAATTTGCCGTCCGGCTATTGCGGACTGATGCAACGTTGAGTCATAGCGAGGCCGTCTGGCTCTTCCGAACGGAGCAGGTGAAAGATCCGCCGGGCTCCGGCGAGGCCCGAAACACTGCAAGCGTGTTGCGTCAGGAATGCTGATTCATCATTCTCTCTGCTTATTTCCTTTTTTTTCCCCCTCGCCTTGTGATTGGTTAAGCAGGGTTTGAGTGTGCCATATCGTGGGCTGTGGATCCCCGCGGTCTGACTGTTTAGAAGCGGCGAGCCGCTCCAGCCTCTCTGCCTGATTATTCTGTACAAATGCGGCTGAGACGTGTGATTTATGGGCTTGTTTACAGAAACAGAAGTACAGTGTAACAGTGGCGCTAGTTCTGCTCACATTTGTCCCGTTTTTTTCCCTCGTTCTCCATGTTTGCTGAGGACACCGTGGAGGGACTACCAAGATTTGATACCCAGCTGTAGATAAAAAGCACTCCAAATGTGATTCTGTTTTTAATGCTATTTATACTCTGTTTAAATTAAGTCAATTTTCTTCGGTTAAGCCTAACTCAAAAATGTTTCGTTTTTTTAGGAAAAACAATTTCCCCCCCAGCAACCATATTTCATTCTGTGATCATTTGAAAGCAGCCGTTTCATGAAGTAATTTGAATACCCATTAGCTCCGCAGCTCTCCAAGGTCAGCTGTAAAGGGCCTGCATGAGAGAAAACACGGTGTGTGCGTGTCCATTTTTGTGTGTGTGTGTGTGTGTGTGTGTGTGAGTGTGCCTGAGTGTGCCTGAGTGTGTGTGTGTGTGTGTGTGTGTGCATGTGTGTGTGGGTGTATGTGTGCATGTGTGTGTGTATGTGTATGCATTCATGTGTGTGGGTGCATGTGTGTGTGGATGTATTGTGTATGTGCGTGTGTGTGTGTGTGCATGTGTGTGCATGCATGTGCATGGGTGCATATGTGTGTGTGTGTGTATGTGTGTGTTCACGTGTGTGTGAATTATACAGGGTGCCGATCAGGCTGTAGCAGCTGAATAAGAAATGGTGCTGCAGAGGTGAGCGCCTAGGCTGTGTGTGATGAGGCCAGCAGACTCTGCAGGCACATAAATCACATGGTGACTGGGCCCAGGACTGTCCCATCGCTCCCTGCACACCCTCTGCAGCAGTCCCCTCTAATGGACACTGTTACCATCTCACCAGTAAACTCTGATGAGCCAGACAGCCTATTTAAAGGACTATCGCACCTTCTTTCCTTGTTTTACCAATCTATCTGCCTAGTTATTCAGTGTTACTGAGACACTTAGAAGTGAAACTTTGCCTACAGTGCATTAGGGATGCACAAGTCTAGTCCCACAGGGATGATGTGTGTGTAAGAGTGTATGTGTGTACGCGTGTGTGTATGTGTGTGTTTATGCGGGGGTGTGTGTGTGTGTGTGTGTCTCTGCCTTTCTCTCTGTCTGTCTCTTTGTCTGTCTGCGTGTGTGTGTGTGTGTGCGTGCGTGCGTGCATGCTGGTTTTCTGACCCGTTGTTCTTGTTTAATTTTCATAAACAGCTGAACACCACAAGTTCACCTTGTATCAGACCAAGTAAAATAATTTCAGCAAGGCTACATGTACAGTCAGTAATGGCTTTATCTCAAAAATGACCTGGGGGCTAATTAAATAATGAAGAGTGAATGTTGGGACGAAGTCCCGAAGCTGATCGGCCCTCATCGTGCCCTCTACATGAACGTCCCTCTCTCTAAAAAGTGCTAATCTTCTGCGCGAGTATTTGATGAGGATGTGCCTCAGTCTTGCTGTGTTATGTTCGATAGAGGTTCCGAAAGTTTTGATTTGGAAGCTGCGTCATTCGTCTGGTGTCCTAAAGAAGCCTAGAGGAAGAAAAGAGAAAGCCAAGGGATCTGGGTCCTTAATGAAGCTAAATATTTTGGTTCCAGTGCTTTGAACTCTGTGGTCCAACTTTATAACTAGCAGCCAATCTCAAGTGATCATAATTATGATTATACATTAAAAATGGATTCGGCTAAAAATAAATGTGTCATCAAATGTAGGTGCATGATCTACGATTCTGTATGAAGATGCCCTCTATATTTTTAGGGACTTTTCAGTGGTAAAAATCTGTTATTGTGACTGTGTTCACATCCGTCCCACTGCAAAGTATTCCCCTTGTGGAGGAAAAAACAAAAAAAACCTTAAAACGCACTCGCTCTGTTTGTAATAGAAAAAGAATGTGCTGGCTCATTATATCCCTATACACAATGAGCTCCAGCAAATAATATCTGCAGAGAATTGAGAGATGGCTCTAAATTGGCTCGTACGGTGTCAGAGGAAGAGAAGAGCAGGGACTGATGAAACTGATCTGAGTACAGTGAGATACCAGCTCCCCTTCGTTAGGCCTGATTCTGTTCTCAGAGAGAGCTGGAAACGGCGTTCTCAGGCACTAGCAGGAGGGAATTTAATCCGTCCGTGTGATTTCTCTGGCTCCCGTTGCCTTCCGCACTGCTGGTGGAGGTGTTGCCGTTGCTCGTCCACATTAGGCACTGCGGCCTGCTCATTTTCTCTCTGTCAGACTCTAATGCTCCAGTGGCCGCTCATGCTAATGCTAATGTCTCGTGCTGCACAAAAGGGCCTCCCCTCCCCTGACGTCCCGAACCTGTTCTCTGCTGCAGTGACCCTCAGCCTCCACACTGCTGTGACTCTCTGTCTCTACTGTTGTGCCTCTAATACTCTCCACTGCTGTGACTCTCTGTCTCTACTGTTGTGCCTCTAATACTCTCCACTGCTGTGACTCTCTAAACCTCTCCACTGCTGTGACTCTCAGTCGTCCTTCGCTGTTGTGACTCTAAACCTCTCCTCTGCTGTGACTCTCAGTCTCTACACTTTGACTCGGTCTCCACTGTTCTGACTGAGGGTCTCTTCTCTGCTAAGGACCTGTCCTCTCATGTGCTGCTCAGGCCCAGCATTCCCTGTGCTGTGACTCCCAGTGACTCCCAGTTAAATGGGTGAAATGTACTTTAACACAATCTTCATGCACCACAGAACACTTTGTTCGGGAGAGGCTTCCTTGTTTATTCTCATGAAAGTTCTATCTTCCTCTCCAGGCATACTGTATATGTGATGAGCATTGGTAACGATAGCAACAATATTATCAAAAAGGGATTCATGCTAATAAATCAACTTTCTGTTAAAATACGGTGGGGAAGAACCAGATAGCAAAGCTCATCTTTTGCAGGCAAAAACGTGAGGACTATATAATCCTACTATATGTGTATGAATTCCCTTTCTACTTTTCATCTGTGACTGTGCCTGTGTCTTATATTATTATATTATACAGTTGAGACCAAGCGACTTCGTAAGTCAGCCCTGTCCATATAGATTGCATTTGAAAACACTTGCAGGGCTATTACGAGAGGAGCTCACAGTTCCGTCGCTTGTGTTCTCAGCATTGGCACCTCAGATAAAGGACCCGCCTCCTCCACTGCCTGTTGGACCACGCCCACAGCCACGCCCTCAAACACTCCCGCGACCACTCCCATGGTCACAGCCCCGCCCACGACCTCAGCCGCCGACGTGGACAAGCAGGAGGAGAGGTAAACATCCTCTCTTCCTCTCTCTCTCTCCTCGCTCTCCTTTTGCACACTCTCTTGCTAGTGACCGCAGGCCCGTGAGAAGTCTGAGCTCACCGCCGCCGACGCCCTGGCTGTTCCTGTACTGTTCCCATCCCTTGATTCAGTGCCTGATAAATCCTTCTCACCGTTTCCGCCCATTTCCTATCAGTCTCCATAAGCACTATGCACAGTCAGTCAAGCTCTTATCAATCTGTGTCAATCACCGGGTGAATGCGTTTCCGTCGCAGAGCTTCACAAGAGTTCTCAAAACTTTTTCCAATTTATGTGTCTTTGTTGCCTGCTCTGAGTAAATGCATGAAATATTTATCAAATATCGAAGTCAGCGTGTGCCCAGAAAATTCTGCCAGCAAAAATAAATATTAGAAAAGAGACAGAAGTTCCAGCAGTTTTCCCTGAGCCATTTGATACGGAATGCCTTGTCGAGGCTAAAATATTAACCGTATTTTGATTTAACCAAAGTCCTTTGGCGGCTTTTTTTTCTCTTTGTTGAAAATTATTGAATAAACAAGCGTATGTGTGTGTGTGTTTTCCTTCCTGGTGCAGAATGTGCTTCTAGACTTTTCTCCCCTTGTTTCCCTAACTGAATAAAAAGTGAAATTCTCCCTCCACTCTCTCTGAAATGGCGGCAGACAGGTGCAGGCTTGTATCTCCGCAGTCGGTGCCTGGCACAGCTCCCTCTGTCTGCTGATCCCATTCAGGATCAGATTCCCCCAGAAAGAAGCTCCCATGGCACGTCTTTGTGTTTCAGTCATGGGAGTTTAGTGCTGGTACCTCAGTTTTCCATGTGCAAAGCAGTGTAGCCCTGAACTTACTACTTCCTCTCAGGCCCCATCCAGAGCCACACCCCCAACCACTCCCACATTCATAGTCCCACCCCCAACCACTCTTACAGTCACAGCCACACTCCCACAGTCACAGCCAGAAAATATGGCTTTTTTAAACTGGTCCAGCCAAAAGGGCAGACTTGCTGTCTCAGGACAGGGTGTCTATCTGTGCCATTGGGCAAGCATGAATACAGCTGTTTAGATATTTATCATACCGTCACCACCTTCTGTCTCACAGCGTCTCAAACCGGAGGGCCAAGGCGGTGTACCCCTGTGAGGCCGAACACCATTCAGAGCTCTCCTTCCGAGTTGGCGCCATATTCCGTGACGGTAAGCATCCGAGAGGCACCGCAGAATGATCTGAGATCAGTGTAGGAGCGTGTCAGGTGCACTGCAGTGATCAGTGAGGCTGATCTGAGATCATTGGAGTAGTGTGTGAAGTGCACTGTGCAGGGCATTGAGGCTGATCTGAGACCAGCGGAAGAGCACGTGAAACGCATCGCACTGGGCTCACCACATGGGGATACGAGGGCTCCTCCAGGCTGCACCCCAGTGTGTTCTGTAGATCTGATCTCCCCTAACTGTCCACTTGCAGGGCCTGTACAGACAAGGCCACACAGGGTCAGCGCCATTGGAGGCCAAACGATTCACTAATAGGAGGATCTGGGCACTTTTTATGCCTGAAGTTAAAAAACAGGAGCCATGGGCTGGCCTTGTGTCCCAATTTTGTCAACAACTGCTCCCACCAGCCATTAGCAGTGGCTGCTCTGTGCAATATAATGTGTCTGAATACAGAGCAGATTTCAGACACCAGGGTTTTGCCACATAAAGCTGTGGGACCTGGCAGGAATCAGCAGGCTCCGTGCTCCAGCCTGACAGCTCTGTCTCTCTCTCACACCAAGCGCTTTGAAGATGGCGTGTCACGGCTGAAAAAAAGCCGGTGTGGTTCCTACTTTTTTTTCCCCCTTCCCCCTTAATCTTTTTTTGTCTTTGGGGCTCATCAGATCTTGGCCCAGCACTGTGCTTCAGCTTGACGATTCACAGCAGTCGGTAGATACGCGTAAGGAGGTTCACAGGAAGGTCACCGCGTTTCTTATCGAACGTTTCTTACAGTATAACCCCATTGTCGCTGGGCTGGGATTCCGCAGGGTGAAACTTGCTAGGAGCGCGTGTTTGTTTTTCTCTCGCTGTGTCTGTCCGATCGAGCAGACCGCTCCTAATTCCGCTGACCCCGCCTCCTGACCTCTGACCTCCGCTTGCACCGTGTCCCTTCCGCAGTGACCGTCTCCCAGGAGCCGGGCTGGTTGGAGGGCGAGCTGGAGGGGAAGAGGGGCCTCATCCCGGAGAACTACGTGGAGATGCTGTAGCCAGGGCCGCTGACTCCGCCCACTTATACATGGTATCCATGGTCCCTGCCCCCCTCACATGCTGACTCACCATTGCATACTTTTTCTTATGCACCAACCGCCCAATCAGATATTTATCAACCCGCACATCCCCAAAACCACCAAACTTCATACGTAAAAGGACCCTTACAGGAATGGAATATGCTGCAATATATTCTAAATGTGTCATCTTTTGAAAACGTCATGAGAAATTTATTTCACGCCAGCCTATTTGTAAATAAAATAGAAAATTCTTGCAATATATAATAGCAGCTGTGTAGAAAAAAGATTTGTATATTTACAGATGCGTGAATTTTGCAGTGTCTTGATAATATATTTACTTCAATATGTTTCAGGATATTCTGTCTCTGCAAGGGTGAAGAATCGAATGTTAAATTTTGTACTTTGGAGACTGGTGGTCCGACGCTGTGTTATTCTGAAACCAGTCTTTATTTTGGGGAATATACTGAATGAAAATAAAAAAATGTTATTTTAACGGTTACTGTCATTTAAAAATGTTTGGAAGTCATGCATGAGTTTAATATTTGGAGCTGTGATTCTTTATTAGATGCAGCAAACATATAAAATACTGTAACAATTGCACAATAGTGTCTTCTGGCTCACCATGACTGAAACAAGGCACATTTGATGGGTATATTTTGATATGGATGACACTTTCACATGGACTTCACATGAAAGATGCCTATAATTGGAGCACTTGTGAACTTAAACTTAAAGTACCAGTTGCTCTTATTGATTGTTGTTGTTTTGATGACTTTTTATATTTTTATGAGCACAAGCACATTTTACCCTATTTTACCTGTCTGTGTTAAGTATTATATTGTTATGTTCGACCTCATATGTAAGGCTTCAGTATTCAGTTTGATGAGATAAAGCTTTGTCCAACTTCGTGATTTCGGCTTCTTCAAAGAAGGATACGTGTGTTCACTTTGCTGAAAGTTTGTGTGGAGCGTAGAAACATCAATGAACCACTCATTTTCAGTAAAGTAGCAATGATATTACTGCATGCTCTCATGAAACCTGATTTTGAATCTTGAATATGGAATGGAATGAATTTTGAATATGGAATGTAAGTGTGTTAATTTAAGACATCCATTGATTGATTAAAAATGCTTTACTTGTGTATTTTGTAATCATATATCAAGGCTAAGATGCTTGTAACTTTTGGATATCTCTAATCAATAAAAAATAATAAAGATTTTTAAAATTCATAGTCTGGGCGCTGAATAATATACGTTACTAACATTAGAAATAAAAAAAATAACAGGGATGTGTCAATGTTAGAGATTTATTGACTCAGTCGTGATGGTTTGATTTGCCATCAAGACCAACACATGGACATAAATAGCTCACTAGAAGCAGATTATAATTCTGAGGTAATATGTTTATTTAATATGTGTCTGTACTGTGAAGACTACAGAGAAGCTGCCTGTACTGTGAATGATTATACAAAATAGAAGAGACTGTGTGTCTGTCTAGTGTGAATGATATTACAGAGGAGATGAGACTGTATGTGTCTAATGTGAATGATACAGTATTACAGAATAGAAGAGACTTTCTGTGTGAATGTTAATGCATAGGAGAAGATACTGTTTGTGTCTACTGTGAAAGATATTGCAGAACAGAAGAGTCTTTCTGTTTGTATGTGGATGTTAATACGCAAGAGAATATAACGTTTATAATGTTCACAGATAATGAATGAGCCCTGTTACACTGTACCATTTCCCAGCTTTCTGATTGATGTCTGAGGCATGGCTGGTAAAATCACATCTGATCCCCCTTACGCGGCGTACGCATTTTAAAGGGTGACTTTGGTGTCGCTTGTTTCCGAAAGTTCATGAAATGCGGAGTTTTTAGAGGTCTTAGCAACCTTTTAATGCCACCCTGTGATATGAGTGAAGAAAATTAGTATTGAATCGACTCATTAATGGCTTTTTTATGACATTAAGCTCAGTTCAGTGGCAGTTAACATTTCCAGTCACTGAGCTGGCTCATTATTAAATGTTAACCTTTGGTTTTTAAAAAAGAAAAAAAAACTGGCTCAAAATGGCTAATGCAATTATTGGGTGTTGAGGCAATTTTCTTGTGATGTTCACTCAAGATTTCTTCCTGAACAAAGGTACTTTTTTTAATCAGACAGTTTGGTGGTTATCCAAACGTCCAGTTCCCCAAATCCTAGGTATCGTAGCATTGACTGTTGTAGAAGGACTGCACGGTCATTTCTGATGAAACTGAGTGATGTGTGGCCATGCCTCATAGAGAAACAGGGTTCATTTTACATGGTTAAGACATTGTGTTGCTTCTAAGCATCAGTCCAGAACTTAAATATGCAGCTTAATTTTCTTACATGGATAATTTTCCTCCAGTTTGGTACTTTTAAGTAGGACGTCGCAGTTTATTTCTGGAGTGGGGAAGGGGGTGTACACGTTTAATAGATAATCGTGCAAACAAATGCAGTGTCTTTACAAATGCTTGATAGCAACGTCAACTACAATTTCCTAACATCTGACCCTCCTCAGGGTTGCTTAATAAATAGCATCTTGGTATTGTTTGTCGTAAAAAAAAAGTAGTCTGCTTCCTCCTCCTGGTGAATGATTACAGATGGCTGGCTTGACAACTCTTCACTCCTGTGTCAGGCAAAGAAGTGTTCTTGTAGTGCCTTGGCCAGAACACACCTAGCTGTTCAGCAGTGGAATACATCTAACCATGTCGCTAATCGCTCTACAAGAAAAAAAATCCAGTCAAACACTTTTCATGCCATGAAAAGCTATGTTTTGGTCGACTGAAACACTTGACACCGATTACAAAACGGACACAGAGCCTCTTCGTTGATGACTAACGCGGCTCACACGCACCTGAACATAATATGCTGTTAATTAGCGTGGAGATGACGCTCCTAGCCAGAGGCCAGCAATTTGTGCAGGAGTTAATGGTGTCGGCAGGGTTCTTAGCCTGACCACCGTAAAAATAAACAGAAACTTGAGAGGCGGCTGGAGACGGAGCGTAGAACCGTTTCCACGGGAGCGCCTCGCCTGCTCAAACCAGGCAGAGCTAACGAGGCGGGGTAATTATTCCCGTGATCAAACTCCAAGGTCTTTTTCGTCTTTGAGGTCCTGGAGCAGTGCTGAATCCTAATGTCTTTGAGAGCGAAAACTCTCTTCCGCCTGCCAGATTCAAAGGTCGTCTGCGCAGGAAGTCCCCTCTGTGTCTCTCCGGGTCCCTGGCTCGAGGGTTTGACGGCGCTTGTGAAGCCTCACGCACGCACGTACCGTTTTGGCCAAAGTGGACGTTACGAGGTGTGAGCTTCTCGTCGCTCCCGATGCAGTGACTGATGGTCGCTTTCAGATTTTAAATGAAAGATTTAAAATCTGCCAGCGTAGCCTAGCCCGGCTTAATGCAGTTTCTGCTCAGCACACCCCAGTGCACAGCCTGAACCGTGGAGGCGCACCTCTGATGCACTGACTGTACTTACAGTACTGACTGTACTGTACATACAGTTAATGTGCACATTGACTGTACGTACTGACAACACTTTGACTGTACATACTGACTGTACACACCAACTGTATGCACGGACAGTTCACACTGTATGCATGGCCTGTCCACACTGGCTGTATGCCCTGACTATACACACTGAATGCATGCAACAACTGTACATACTGACTGTACACATTGACTACACACTATGCACCAACTGTACATACTGACTGTACAAACTTACTACACACTGACTGTATGCACTAACTGTACACACTGACTGGATGCACCATCTATGCATACTGACTGTATGCAATAACTACACACTGACTGCATGTATTAATTGTGCATACTGATTGTACGCACTGACTGCACACTGACTGCATGCATCAGCTGTACACACTGACAGTGCACCTCTGCAGCACTGAGGCTGCGCTTCATCCAAGCTCAAATCTGCTGCTTGGCACCAAACGGGGGTTTGGTTCACCGCCCGTGTATTTGTGTGCGAGTGTGCACGTATCTGTGTGTTTGCGTGCTCTGCGCAGATGATTAACCTGTGTGTGTGTTGTGTTGTGTGTGTTTGTGCGCACACATTTTTATGGGTCAAATGTGTGTCTGCGTGTGCGTGCTTGCATGCCTGCGTGTGTGTGTTTTTGTGAGAGAGACTGTACAGCAGTTGGCTCCTCTGTAAATGATTGGTTATCCCTCAGTGTGATGAACTGTCACTCCTACCAACTGCCAAGAGCTGCGTACACTTCCAGTGTAGTGTTACACATGGTGTTGAAGCCTCTATGAAGGAAATAAGAAATACTAAATAAGAAAACCAAGCTCTATGAGGAAAATAAAGGTGGTACTGTTGTTGCGTTTACAGTACAGTACAGAAGAAATACCCAAATGGCCAAATGCAAAACACACTCACGCATGACCAGAAAATTGGAACAAACAGAGGGGGAAAAATGTCTCAAAATTGAAAAATCATTTGCTTCGCGAGTTGTTTTCGCTGCTGTGGAGACCTAGTTTTGTCGGAAAAGACGTATTTCCTTTTGTCAAACCGATCCAAAGCGCTCATTTTTTGAAAGCGTATAAGCCCTCTATTAGGCTGTAAGTCACAATTTTATCAGGCTCGAATGGCGACCCTTTTCTTTGAATCTGTTGCGTAACTACCTACTGTAATTTCATGTATGATTTCAATATTTTTTTCTGTTTGTTGATGATGGCGTCTTGCCCTGCCCTCTGTTTATGTCCTCTAATAGTTATTCCACCTTGTCACATGCCTCTCATTCCATAGAGACTGGCAGTCTACACGGCAGTTTACACGCTGACCAAGGCACAAAGGTTCTTTTTACCCTTTTTTGATAGTCATGGCAACCTAATAAAGGCTGTTAAACATTCCAAAAAAGGAGTCCTCTTGGACTCTGCTACTTTCTGACATTTTGACAAAACCTGCTCCCGTCGAGCACCCTTTTCCTGAGCCCTGAAGCAAAGGAGCAGCGCGTCCTTCCGTCTCCAGCTTCCTCTTCAGGGATGACAGGGAGCGAGGACGGAAGCGTTTTAGCGCGCCGCGGGGTGAGGACAGGTGAGCCAGGCCGGAGGGACGTGAGCAGCAGTGGCGGGGTCGGGCTGATCCCGCGGAGTCTCTTCTCGAGGGCCCCGCGGCGCAGCCTGAGCTCACTGGAGCCTTGCGCGAGATTAGGAGCGAGGCTTGGAAGAGGGCCGCAGATTTGAGAAAAGAGCAAAAAGCAGAGAGAGAGAGAGAGAGAGCGGTCTGTTCTCCCGTCTGGCATTCTGGAAAATTCTGTGCGCGGTGACTAAAGCTGAGGGTGAACGTCTTTTGTGGGGGGGGGGTTGTTCAGTGTAGAAATCGTGCCTTCTCTCTCTGTCTCTCTATCTCTCTCTGTATCTCTCTCCCTCCTTCTCTCTCCCTCTACCTCCCCCACTCGCTCTCTCTCTCCCCCCCTCCCTCCTTCCCTCTGTCTTTCCCTCTCCTGGCATCATGGTGCTGTTATTTATGTCTTTGCTTCTACTCACCGCCCCAGTCCTGGTTCTGTTGAGCCTGGAAAGTCCCCTTTGGGCCAAAGCCTCAGTCAGTCTCACTGACCCCCTGTCTCACTCTGCTGTCGGGGCACCGCACCACCGAAACAAATCCCAGTGTTGCACTTCCTCACACACTAGGTAATCCTGTCCCCCACAAATCTGATCTTCCTGTGCATTCTGTTTCATTCCATAACCTTCAATATATGCAAATATTCAACAATGTATTTTTTTCTTTTAGAATACAGCTCTTCAGATTTTCCAGCAAATCAAAACAGCATAATTTCATATCATAATTTCAATCAGAAACTCTCTTAAAAACTTTCTTAAGGAAGCTTACAGGGAAGCTTAAGTCGTACCTGCAGTCTACTGTGTCTCTACATTCATGTTACGTGGCAGTGTGAAAATTAATCATTTGCTTTTAAAATATAATAATTAAAACATTGGCCTGAGAGTGACCAAGCAGATATTTAATCTATGTCTTTAGATTGTGATACATCAGTGGTACAGCTGTCTATGAAGAATGTTAGTACACCCTGGCTTGTTATGACTTATATGAATATTCACCTATTTGAATACTGCTGCCCCATAACTGGCTATTAAAATGAACATATAAATATAGGAATGTGTGTTTTCAGTTTAACACGGGATACTGTTCAATGAAAGCAGAATGAATTCACCCTGAAGCCCAAAATCACTCCTGTCATGGTCACATGTGTAATACGGTCGTCTGTCCGTCTGTCTCGGTCCGTCAGGCGAGGGAACAGGCGGTCGTGTTTTTCGGGTGTTGTATTTTCTGGGAGCGGGGATGTGTTATTTAGCGGTGTCATATTTAAATGAACACAAAATGTCCGCCGAGCTCTTGGTTCAGAAAGGCTTTGTGCAGAATGCGAGCAGGAGCCTCTGCCTGCCAGCTGCCTTGGCGTCAGAATCCCGCCGAATTGTCTCGGGGTTGGCGGTGCCGGGTAAGGAAGGAAAGTGCATTCGCTACATGATTTATTAGAATCCCCCCGATATTTCTGCAAACACTGTTAGGGCAATATCTGCTTCAAGATATACAGTAAGTTTTGCAGGAATTGTTAAGTTTTTTTTTTTTTAAACTCAGGATGCTCTTGCACTGTAGAGATCAGCAGACACACCATATTGTTCAAAGCACTGGAATAAAACAGCTTTAAAAATGAGGAGGAAGAGTTCAGGCGTGTTAAGGAAACGTGCTCAGGTACTGTGGATTCAGAAACTGGGTAAAATTGCATCAGCTCAATTTTTTTTCCTTTTACCAAATAGAAGATCACAACATCTCTCTTTCACCCACACCGTAAGCAGTTCGTAATACTTTCATCACACGGAGACAATGCGAGTTGCTTTTATTTTATTCTTATTCTCATGAAGTACTGAGAAATTCAGCTGGAGTTAATAATCATTGAAGTTACCATATTTATTTTATTATACAGAATCCAAGAACTGGTCGGAAAAGGGAGAGGATCAGCTGAATCTCAGCGGAATGCTGTCTTTGTGAAACAAAGTGGCATATTCTTCAGGACAGTCCTGGTGACGCACTGCAGAGAGGATGAACCGATGTCAGGGCAGAACGGGGGGAAGGGGAAAAAAATGCATTATTTAAGAGTCTACATTCCAATTAAGAAGGGTTGAGTGATGTTCCACGGACAGCCCATGGAGGCTGAACTGACAGGAAGATGAGCTCTTCTGCTTTTTACATTCCCGTGGACTCCTCGCAGAGTATTTAAGACTGGCCCATGGCGCCCTTCGCCAAAGCGGTTGCACGGTCACATCTGGTCCTCCGCAGTTCTCGAATTTGATCTTTGATTCGGATCTCTCTGCTTGCAGGCTGGATAACGTCTCGCTGCAGTTCAGTCGAGCTTAGATTCTTTAAAGATCCGTTTGGAATGAGCGTGGAAATCGCTGTCATTGCGGCGAAGGCATCGCGCCTGCCGCAGATGTGTTAACACACCGCGCCGGTGCCTTCTGGGAAAACCGAAAAGCCATTCTGGCAATCTGGAAATGTTGAGACAATCACATTGAAATGAAATTCAGAGTGTACAAAATAATACAAAAAGCCATTCGGCAACATTAACACAAATAAAAGTTACACTAACATTCAGGTAGTTTGGTGTCAGTCTCGATAGTTTGTACATTCATTCTCATTACCCAAACATGCCTGATGGCTTCTGCCACTTCCTGGCTTCACCTTCACAAATTCACCAACTAGCCGGAACATTGGTATTGGTGGGAGACAACGCAAACTGAAGTTATTTTAACAACACAGGTAAAGAGGAAACTCTTATATTACTCAACGTAATGACTCACTGTGGTATTTACAAGATACTGGAAAATGGCAAAACATATCAGTTAAAAAGGCACATGTCCCCTTCACTACACTGTAAACATCTCTTTCTGTGTGCATGCATAAACATTTCACTTTACAAAAAAGATAATTTTTTTTTTTTTATTCAAAGTACTTAAATATTTTTTTTCCAGCAAAATAGAATTCTTTCAAAAATACTTTCCCAGTCTCGCTTTGAACCACTAACATGTATTCTCATTTATATATATATATAAAAAGGAAAATGAACAATAAAACCATCTTTACAGCTTATTTCATGTCCTTCACAATTTATACACACGGCAATATACAAAATAACAAGAAACTGAATCCATGAGATGTTAGGGACATGCTAATTTGTATACTGTCATCATTGGGTTTGCTCTCTCACTCGGACCTGGGCCCACAATATAAAGTGGCATAACCCCCCCCATTCCACACACACACCCAATACACACACTCACATCATTTCTATACATAAACATCACATTAAAGCAATACTAATGTCTCAATAATCACATTTAATTTTCTGTGCAAATCTACTGGTTGGCAGTGGGACCAGTCTAATCCCGTTTTAAAGAAAAGGAAATGTCCTGTAAAAAGAGCTTTCTAAATAAAGCTCTGTATCGACACCCTCCCCCCTCCTCCAACTTCTGAATGAAACAAGATGGCCAAACAGTCTGGGGCTTTCCCATTGATCAGTGGCAGAGCTCCTCTATGACTCTATGGTCAGTGGAGTCAGGAAACATCATAATTATTGTTACTATTTTTTTCTGAATGGGTATAATCATTGGGTGGACACACTGTAACAGTAGTATTCAACCAAATGGACAAAAAACTGTAAAGGAATATTGTTTTGCAACAAAAAATTAATGTAAGATTCTGTTTTACAATATCTTTAAAAGTATTGTTTTAAAAGAGGCCATTTATCTGCATATATCTACAGATGTTAATTCATTAATGTAATGCAACATTACACGTGGAACAAATAATTTTAGGTTCTGCAGGTACTGATAATTTCAGCAAATGCTGAAAACGCAATATATGCACATTTGCTTGTCATATCTGCTTAGCTTTAAGAAACCCAGACTTCTTATAAAATGTTGTCAGAACAGGTTGTTTTTTGTTTTTGTTTTTTTGTTACAAATTTAAGCACTTTTATAAATGTTGCTTTCATTTTCGCTGGAACCTTGGTCTGCGTTTCTGTTTCACAAAGAGCTGATTTTGAATAAATGAGCGGTCGACTCCGCGACTCCAAACAGCTGAAACAAAGAGCTGTAGTAAGTACGCGCGTGGCATCACAAGAGATGAATCATAGCGCAATGAGACGTCCCATTGTAAGAAATGGACCGGGTTTGAATTTCGTAGTTCAGACAGAGCCGGCGTTTTTGCATCTGTTGCTGCTTCTGTTGTCCTAGCTCGTGGTTATGGATGTTTGCGGCGTGGTGCGTTTGCAGCGCGCACATTTGTGCATCTCTCGCTGTGAATGTTCTAATTAGAAGACACAGAAACTTTGCTCCCACCTCCCCCGTCCTCTGCTGTTGTCAGAATGTTCCGCTTCTTTTTAAATGATTTGCCTCGTATGGGTACATATTCCTAGGTTTTGCATATCGGTAAAAGCTCGCTTGTTGCACTTCGCTCGTAAATTAAGTGTGTGTGTGTGTGTGTGTGTGTTCCGTAATACTCTTGTAGCCCTTGGGAAATGCTCAGATGTTATTGTTGTTAGCTTTTCATCCTGTATTCTCTTGTTAAAGTGCCACAGACTGCTTCCTATTAAATCATTTCTGAACCACGGACTTTTGAGACTAATGTACTGCAAGAGCCAGCTTCACAATAGCACTTCATACTACAAGGCAGTTTCCAGGGTGACTTAATAGATGAATGTGTGTGCGTGTTCGTGTGTGTGTGTGTGTGTGTGTGCGCGCGCATTCATGTGTACGTTCGTGGGTGTGCGTGTGTGTTGTGATTGTTTGTGATTCATAGACCAAACAAACGTATGGCTTTTTATCCACTGAAACGTTTCCATGGTCTTTGGAGTCAGGGGCGCTCTCCTCCCAAATGCTTTTCCCAGTTGGCCGTCGGGGCGCGAGGGAGCCTTTTTCCGAGGCGTGGCTGGTCACCTGGTGTGTCACGTCAGGGTCCTCCTGCTGTGCCGCTCCGCCCCATCACTGTTTGTGAAAGTAGAGCGTGTGGGTGAGACCCGACTCCACCTTTGGGATTTGATCGCTGATGATCTCCACCAGCATCTCGGGGAACTCCACCTTCAGGGCCTGGGACTCACGGAAGGTGTAGAAGCAGAAATCCAGAAGGTTCCCCACCAGCTGTAAACAAAAGGCACTGCCTTACAGGTCTGACTAAAGCAGCCGAAATGTAATAGCTTCAAGCTCTCTGGCCCTGCCCACTGTTCTGGCCCTGCCCACATTTATGGTGTACTTAAATATTTAAATTAGTGCGTGTACTTAAAATTGCATGCCTTGGACTCAGAGTGGTGTTACAGTACAAGTTCCCTTAATGTGTCTCACCCATACCTCCACCATTGATCCCAACATCTAACCACCATCCCATTTGCTATACAAAATCATTTGACTGGCCCAAACAAGTCAGTGATTGCCAGATTGCCAGATGTAACTTCAACCATTCTATGGTTCATGAAACCTCACTGTCCCATCACTAGCTGTATTGTGATGCAAACTGATTATATTGCTTATTCTGAGTCACAATATATCTGATTTATTGCAAATCACTGCACAAAAAATACAACGGTCTAACTAATCATTAAAATAATACAATAAGGAGCTGAGACATCTATGTCATTACTCAGCCTTAAACACTTAAATCTTTTTATTTTTTATTTTTTTGCTTGTGAGAATACTGTAGTAAATGTTTCTGATTTTGGGTCAGGGACCCAGATAATGACTAGATCTGAAAGACCAAATTAAATTTAATTGAATAATTAATCCAAACAATTATGAGTAAAGTCTACTGAAATAATTACAGAGTAGCGGACAAAAACAAGCATTGTAGCTCGCCAGCAGTGAAATTTCATATGGACGGTTTCCTCAAACTAACTTTAAGCCAGAGTTTCCTGATAACTGATATCAGGAAATGCTGGCAGAAGTATTCTGGTTTTTCTAAATATCAATGACAAACTGGGCTTCAGACTGACTCCCAGCTGACGGCTGTCCCCCGTTGACCCTGAGAAAGCTCTCGATGAGGGGGCGTGCCTTACATCGTGCATGGCGTCCATCAGTTTGGTCAGCTGGAAGAACCGGTGCCAGGTCTGGCCCGAGGTGCTCGTGGCCTTCGCCACCGACCGCCGCAGCTCCTTGATGTAGTTCACCCTCATCTCCTCGAACGCCGCCTGGTTCTTCAAACCCTCCTTGGGAACTGCGAAGTCAGGAGCAATATTTCAGCGAGGGACGCCTAAATGGAGCGATCGGCCAGGTAGAGATACGCATCTACTCATTAACGCGGCAATAACCGTAAAAACCACACCAAGGTGTACTGGCACTTTTGCATTTGCATTTACATTCAGGCATTTAGCAGACTCCATTATCCAGAGCAACTTACACCACTGACTTTTTACATTTTTTTATTGCATACCATCTATTTATACTGAAACAATTCCCATTAATTGCCTTGTTCAAGGTGCCCCCTTCTGGGAATCAAACTCTGAATTAAAAACCCAGTTCCCGGTTATACTGCACTCCCACATTTGTCTGGCAACAGTTTGTGTGATTACATCATATATGTGCCTGGAAAAATAGCAGAAAAGGCTGAATGTGTAATCCATATTTTTTCACACAGAGAGTAGTCACTGTATGGAATAGCTTGCCAGGTCATATAGTAGAGGCCGAATCTCTGGGGGTTCTCAAAACCAAGCTTGATATGGTGATAGATACTGTACTATCTAGTTTGTAGGTAACTGACCACTACTGTACACTTTAGTAGCAAGCATGTTCTCTTTATTATGTTATGCTATGTTGTGAAAGTGGTGACTGTGCAAGATCTAAATGAAAGTTGAAGTCCAAGTATGATTTCACATAATTTAAATAAAATCATACAGAATATAACAGTTAGCCAAACTAGACAGATACAGTATATTTAGGCTTGTGACCTACAATTAGTTAAAAAGGTGCTATATGTCAGCTTTCTTCTTATTCCATATTAATACCTATTTGGAGAGAACCATGACTACATTCTACTCATGCTGAGTGGCGCAGATATCCTCCGTTTGAAAATTGTCCTTAGCAGTCACGGATGAACAGTGATATTTTGTTTACAAATCTAAACTCCTTCTACATGTCAAGATGCCACAAGATTGCGCTGCATAATTCATCTCCCTGTCTTTTTAGGATTCGAAAGAACTGCCACCTTCACCACGTAATGTTTTCTTTTTTTACAAAACTTTTGTTATCTGGCCAAACACTCATGGGCAGTGGAGATGAGATCTGGTTAGCTGTTCGCTGGGACCTTCGGGACGTGGATCGAAATCAAACGCGTTGAGAAAAGTCGGTGTGGGAAACTCTATGGTCCCTGGCCACATTTAGTTTTTCAGGACAGATAGGGAGAGCTTCCCGAAAAGAACAAGGTGTCACAGGCTTTATGGAGAGAGCGTTAAAGCTGAATTCAATTAAGGAGGACGACGCCGCGCTCCTCGGGAGGGCCCCGGGAACTCAGGCACCGGGCGCAGTGAAACGGCGGTACGAGGTGTCCTGAGGAGAGACCTCAATGCCCCCCCTCCCACCCCCCCCCCCCCCACCGGGCCCTCTGAGGAGAACGACAGGCATGGACCTCAGCCAAAGTCTGAAATGACGTCCAGCGGCTGAATCATTTGCGAAGAAGCGTGCCCCTGTCTTTATCGGTTTCACCTCCGTAAATTAAGCATGACATCTTTTAGCATTTCGAGCTTAAATGTGTAATGTATGTCTTGATTAATGGCATCGTTGCAAGCTTTTGAGATTTTGTGGGTTGTGAGGATGTGTGTGTGTGGTGGGTGGGGGGTGGGGGGGTTCTGTGGGGGTAATTATAATTATAATAATTATAAAAGATATTCATGTTTACCGCAGAGAAATACAATGTCCACCATGCTATCATCAATGTTCTTCAAATGACAGTATGTATTTAGTACAGAGATGCAGTGACTTTAGTCTCTCACTAGTAAATGGGATGGAGTCAGATCTGCCAGCTGCCTGTTTATCACATCAGTTACAGCTGCTTTTACTCACGGCACCATGCAGTAGTTAAGGGTGGCAGCTGGCCACATCATAAATCTAATTAAACAAGAAATCACAAGCAATAATTGTAACGTGATGGAAACAGTTTTCAACATTCAAATTCAGTTCTTGTCTTTAAAAAAATATAGCTTCTCGTTTAACATTTGTAACTTGGTCATGTGCAAAAAAAGGTAATGGTGAGGTTATTACTGCAGCATTTTGTAAATTAAATATACCATATGATTTGACCAGAGAATCATTTTCTGAGTAGAGTGGTAGGCTAAAAAACTATACACTGGGCTTTCTGATGTTCCAGATTGTGAGGGAGCAGAGCTTTACACACCTGGAATCTAAATGCAAAATCAGAAGGAGTATGACATCACACACAGACCCTAAGGCTCTCATCAGTGCTGCATGCTGAACCATTGAAAAGCAACAGAGGGCTCCTGCAAGGTTATGGTCCCATAACGTCTAAATTGAAACAGTGTTATTCCACCTGTGTCAAGTACACCTGAAGACAGTGAACACCACTGTGCTGACTCCTATATAGTGAAAAGGGTACTGGTGTACAGACTCAGCATGGCCAACGAGCTGAGTGTAGTATGGTAGTGTAGATCCAAGTAGCCTGGAGTAGTGTACAGCATACTGTACTATGGTTTAATAGAACAAAACAGATTACTTTAAAGTAGTATAATAAACTGAGTGGAGTATAGTGGAAAAAAGTAAAGTGGAGTGGATCAGAGTATTGTGAAGAAAATTAGAGTAAAGTGGAGAAGAGTGAAGTGGATTGGAAAGGAGAGTAGTAGAGTGGAGTATAGAAATGTGGTCAATTCACACTAAATTAATATAACACCACAGAACTCATTAATTACATACAGGCAGCGGCAGTTGAACTGAAAAACTAATTTAAATTGATCATTGTCTCAACCTGTTGTCCTTGATTAACAAGCGTGCCAACAACCCGGCCAATTTGGCAAGTAACACACAATTTCTTCATATCATGTTTGGGAGGTTAAATGATAAAATCAATTTTCATCACTAAGTACACTCAACGAAAAAGATGTTAACTACCGCATTAGCTTTCAGCATAACGAGCTATAACAAAACATACGCTTCAAGATTGTTTAAACTCTGCACATTGCAGATCCATGAATATTCACTGAGCGCGAGTGCAAAGAAGGAAGAGCTGTACTGTACATGTATCCACAGATAATGTTGATAAAATGTGCACAATTTTGCAATTCAATTAAAATAATTTTCTTACTTGCTAAATGCTTAATTCTTACTTGCTAAATGCTTAATTGAGGAGAGCTGGCTAAATTTGATGGTAGAGTACTTTATGAATTTATCATATAGATAATTAAGAAAATTTACTTAAAAAGGTTGAGAATAATAATCACTTCAGCAGAAAGTTTTCCTCCTCACCAATTTTCAGCTCACCAACTGCCACTGCCCTCAAGTAATGAATAATAAATCAAAAGTTACACTCCACCTATACCAAATCTCAAGCGTGTATTTGTGTCCTGATTTTTATCTATTTATTTATTTGTAATTGAATTTGTTACAGAGCAGACTGAGTCAGACATGATGTGTCTTTGCTCCATGATGAACCCTGACATTTCTGTTGTTAGGCTCCACCCCCCACTGACCTACATAGCACTTATTAGACACAGACTGGCACCGCGGAAAGTGGCACCACTATGCCCGGGTAATTGGAGTCATGGGAATGCGTTTCCCTGCAGGTAGCTGAGCGGCAGGGGCAGCGTGACGTAGCGGTGCCCGGAAGGACGGCGGTTTGAATCTCTGGTGAGCCACTGGACCCTGTAGAAAGGCACCTGAACTTTTCACCGAATATCCAGCCAAATAAAATAGATAATGCGCATTGTAAAGAGTGTCTGATTTCTAATCACTTACATTGGGATATATGGTATAACAATAATCAAGACAGTAATAAAAGATATATTTAATCACGTGATTGTCTCTATGTGAACACACATTATACTGTCAATCAGCATGCGCATGTTAAAACTCCTGGTATATGAGTAACTGCCAAGACAAATTCCAGACAGATTCAACTGATGTGGTGATCAGGTTTTTGATTGATGGACTGGCTGGTTAAAATGACAATGACTCGGTCTTTCCTAATTTGTCATATTTCCTGTTTCTATGAAGTGTATTTGTGACAATGTATCTGTAAAAAATGCTATACAAACAAAACTGAAATTGACCTGACAATGTAGTGTAGTTATTCATGTAAGCATGTTTACCAAGCTACTTGATAAGAAGTCTACACTATCGGACTTGGTTTGCATAATTGTCCTTAAGGCTGGCTTGGTAACTAACCACTCCTTCTTTCTAATGTAATAATATTTAACATGTTTGGTTAATCCAAGATTAGTTGTTCATGTAGCTGAATCATTTTTCAGGACAAAAGCAGAATCACATATAAAATGAGGGAGGCTGGAAGTTGCATACATAAAGATCATTAATTGTTCCTTTCAGCAAAGATGCTCTTCTCATGCCTGAAGGGATAACATAGTTTCTGATTCATATCTTCCCTCACCAAGAACCCTTGCATGACAGCACTTTGCGGCTTGACCCTTCCCCTGCCAGTATGTATCTGTTAGCGAACCTGCATTACACCGATGCAGCAGGAAGCAGAGCTGACCTTTCCTGACCTCAGCGCCCCCCCCCCCCCCCTCCCCCCCCCATCCTGCACGCCAGAGTGAGCACTCGGCTGTCTCCCAAAGAAATCTCGCTGCCTAACCTCCAGTGCAAGACAGCCAGGCACTCTGTTTAAAAGTGGAGACACTGACACTGCAGGCATTTAATCTGCCCATGAGTGAGAGTGGGCTAATGCAAGGGATTGCCAGTGTCTAAGATCAACAGGACGAGGCTCTTGTGGCAGGAAAAGGATTGCAAGGTCAACACCTCTAAATGAGACCCATTAACACTGCACTGCAAAGTAGTGAAAATAAAATGATAAAAATCATTCAAAAAGAGCCAACCACTCATTTGTTATTCTTGAACATGCACAGTAATACTTCAGGGCAAATTTGCCCTTACTGAAATGGAAAGTGCTGCAAATATATTGCAATGAAATACACTGTGATATTGCAACACTTCACAGTAAATGGATAAATATACTGGACAAACAATTGCCATTTTCAATAGTTAATTTCAAAATAACTACCAGATATACAAATAGTATCATTATTCATTTCTTTAACGGTGCCTGTGCGTGTAGGTGTGAGAGTGGGTGTGTGTATGTGTGTGTGCGTGTACATGTTTGTGTGGATATGCATGTTTATGTGCATATGCATGTGTGTGTGTGTGTTTGCGTGTGTACATGCATTTGGTTTATTGGAGACCGATGAGCGATGATGGGGACGCCATTCTGCACGTTTTTAAAGATGAGATTCAAATGCTAGGTCCTGAGTCACTAGTGGTAATTATGGCTCATAGCACTCATCAAAAGAGGGGGGTGTTAAAAGGAGCAGAGTCCTGGTCAAACTCCCAATCTGGCCACCTAATCATCTCCTTTAAGTTCATCACCTTTACTGGCTAATAAGTTCCTTGTTTTCCCTCTGTAAATCATCAGGGTAAATGAAATATGACCCGCATGGTTAATGGATAATAAACAAGCTAATACAATGTGTGAAGACAACACACTGAGCTGGAGATGAAAGTGTATTATACAGATTTTCTTACTGCATATAAGGGAAACTAAATTACCTAAAAATAAGGAGAATGTTTGAGGTGAAGAAAAGATATATCCGTACATACAGATAATGAACAGAGAAAAGAGCAGGGGTTTGCCTGCCTTCCCCTTACATTACATCAGGACTGTGTGGTATCGAGAGCAAAGAGCAGGCTCTCACTCTCTGAGCTCCTAAACTCAGGCCTTTATAGCTGCGCAGCTCCTAGCTTTGGAGCAGGAGAATGAGACCTCAACAGGTCAATACTTCCAACACAGGCAAGGTCACTCCATAAAGGAGCCAGCTAGGGCAACCTGAAACATTAGCCAAGGTCACACAGGAATGACAAAAATAGCTTTTGTGCACACACTGACTCGCGCTCACACACACACACACACACACACACACACACACACACAAAGATAAACACAGCAATTTTTAATGCAGTTGTTCATCATTCATTCATGTTAACAACTACATTAGTTAATGCCAGTTAATTAATGTGACCTTACTGTAAAGTGTTACCAAAGACTTTCCTGTTACAATTATGCACAAATGTTTAAGTAAAATCCCACTATCCCTTTTGCACAATGGAATCCTGACCATACCCAAGGGTGTGGGATGAGGTCACGTTTAAAAAACCCAGAGGCAGAGTTTCTCAGTCAGCAGGGTGTCATCCACTGTATTACTGACTGCTCTGGTCCATTGAGTGCCTGTACCTTTCCCGCATCAGCTACATTAACTGCGCAGTAACCCAGCGCAAACGCAGTGCAGCTCAGTTTGGTGGTTACGACCAGGCATTCCAAATGCGGCGGAAAGAAAAATGGGCGAATAAAGCTTTGTCAAAAAGAAACAATAATTGGCGTCGTGCTGTTCAAGGCCTATCACCTTGCGATTATGAGCACAGCAGTGTAAATTGGCGCCCGCTTGAAGTGTTTTCAAGCGAGTAATTCTGAAATAGAGCTTGTAGTAAAAAGAAAGTGAAACATTTGTCTCAAACTGTGTACATTACTACTTACAGTAGCTGCTCGAAATGGTAATATACATTTCACCAAAGTTTAAACAGGAAATGATAACCTTCAAAATATGGAAAATGATTGTTCAGAATGTTCAGATTGTTCAAAATGAGTGTTCAGAATCATTGTGAGCATTAGCAGTGCATCACGTACATAGGCTGGGATTAAAACTACATTGGACCTCTGACTAACAATTAAAAACAAGCGAGAAAGCAAATTATTATTCTACAGTTTGGCATGTTCAACAATCATTAAGACTAACTGAAGCCAAAGTATATGCAAGGAAACAAAATGTAAGACTTGCTTTTAAACGTAGTTAAGGACCAATGTTGATTGAATACAGACCATACACACATACACACATAGGCATGCACACACAATCCCACACATACTTGGAGCATGCTGGGAAAGAGAAACCATGGCCCGATGGCTTTGATAAATATCTCTATAAATCACAGAAGGGATCCAAACAGATTGAGGCACAGGCCACCTCTCCCTTCTCTAAAAATCTCCCACTAAGGCCCATCTCAGAATCCTCTTCCTCTCTTCATTCGGCTTATTTCCTGCGCTACACCAGGTAACAGGCTCTTATGTCTGTCTGCCATCTTACACAAAAAAGTAATCATTCAGCGCTCGCTGATGCTCATTGGTCCATTCACTCCAATCATCCAATCATTGCATAATCAAAAAACAGGAACACCATTTAGAACAGGATATGTTTTAGGACCTTTCTCACAGTGACATAAAACAGTTCTCAGTACGGTATATAGCACCATGTTCACAACAGTATATTTGTCTCCCTCTTTCCTGTCAAGGCAGTTCCTCAATGTAAGAACAAACTGCTTAAGCCTTTTCATTATTTTTGTTTCCTTCTCTGGGTCATTTGATCCTGTACAGCTGGTGACCATCGAGTGTCTTTATTTTCACAAGCACAAGTATCCACCCCACCACACGAAAACCAGTTATTATTTTCTGAGGGAGGTGTTACCTGCATCCAGGATCACTTCTTCCTCATTGCACATATTAGTGGCAAGGTGTGTCCTGGTCATAAGGATTTGAGAGATATGTTCTCATTCTTGAGTGTGCATGTGTGTGTGTGTGCGCACTTGAGTGTTTATATACTGCATGTGTATAAGCCTATACAGTACATGTCTGCCTGAATGTGTGTGCGTGTGTGTGTGTGTGTTTGTGTGTGCATGTGTGTGTCTATCTATGTGTGTGTGTGCATGTGTGCGTGTGTGTGCATCTATCTATGTGTGTGTGTGTGTGTGCCTGTGTGTGTGTGCGCGCATGTGTGTGTGTGTGTGTGTGTGTCCACGATACACAGCGTTCACTCACTTGTGCTGAGGAGCAGCAGCACCTTCATGGACAGGAACTCCTCGTAGGTCAGCTGCAGGCGCACAAACTCCTGGCTCACCTGCCTCATGCCCACGCACAGCTCATACATGGCCGACTGCTTCATCCGCTGCCTGCAGGGGCGAGAGAGAGCGGTTAACCCCTTCCCTCAGCAGATTCTGCGTCGTACTGCAAAACTCAAACATCTTAAAGGCAAAGACATAACAGGACAACAGCGGAGGAGAGTCAGTGGGAAGCTGTGTGTCATATACTGTATATGAAAACCTGTTGAACAGATGCTATGCGGGCAGGGGACTGTTGGATTTGGCCCCGTAGCTTGGGAATCCCCCTCAATAGCAACCACAGATAAATCAAACGCAAGCCTGCTCGGAAAGGCTCAAGCTTACATCTTATGCCACAAACCACATCAGAGCAGATGCTGCAGTGGAAGAGAATCTGACAGTCCACAAGCTTTGTGTCTCACTCTCAGACACACAGTACGCAGACTGTCTCACTCTCAGACAGACAGTATACACACAGTCTCACTCTCAGACACACAGTACACAGGCTGTCTCACTCTCAGACACACAGTATGCAGACTGTCTTACAATCAGGCAGACAGTACAGACACAGTCTCACTCTCAGACACACAGTACACAGGCTGTCTCACTCTCAGACACACAGTGCGCAGACTGTCTCACACTCAGACAGACAGTATACACACAGTCTCACTCTCAGACACACAGTACGCAGACTGTCTCACACTCAGACAGACAGTATACACACAGTCTCACTCTCAGACACACAGTATGCAGACTGTCTCACACTCAGACAGACAGTATACACACAGTCTCACTCTCAGACACACAGTACGCAGACTGTCTCACACTCAGACAGACAATATACACACAGTCTCACTCTCAGACACACAGTACACAGGCTGTCTCACTCTCAGACACACAGTGCGCAGACTGTCTCACAATCAGGCAGACAGTACACACACAGTCTCACACTCAGACACACAGTGCACAGACTGTCTTACAATCAGGCAGACAGTACACACACAGTCTCACTCTCAGACACACAGTGCACAGACTGGCTCACTCTCAGACAGACAGAACACAGACTCACTCTGACGTGCATGCTGTATAGTGCCACTGATTCACAGTTTCCTCCTGCTCTCTCGTTCTTCTCTTTACAAAGATTTTCCCTTTTCTATTTTAGAAAAAGTGTAAAGCATACTGGTTCTCTTAATTAAAAAAGGTTGGGTATACCCAAGTCAAAAGACGCACCTGGTCTAATGTATAGTCGTTGAGCACTATGATGGGATATTTGATATTTGATGGGATAAGTGGGGCAGAAAAATCCATCTTTCTGCATCAGTTGCTAGCACCGCATGAGAGGCACAGTTGCAATTTGGATGGAGCTGCATTTTTAGAACAACTGTCATAACTGGAAAAGCACACAGATCAGCCACAAAAATTTGAGCAGCTCACAAACAAGAAACAAACAAAAAAAAAAACATTTAATGACACGATGACCTTAATTACTTAAGGAATTACTGAGAGGCGTGACACCAACCACACAAACAATAAACAAGGATTAAAAACTAAATTTAAAAAGGGGTGTCATTGTCATCTACATTTCCCAGGAGCTACCCATAACCACCAGCATGAAACTTAATTGTTATTCTTTCCTGTTGTTTTATACAATGCATACTTTACATACAGTGACTCTCTGCCCACTTGTGAGAGCTCAGAGATGACTCTGTGATTGAACATAAGAGCCTGGACCATAAGGATATATGATTAAGCAATGCTAATGAAGCAATGTATCATCAATGGGCGTAGTGGTGGAGCCAACAGGATGTAACGGGGCCACTGGACCCTGGGTTCTAGAGAGTCTTGGGGGCCCCTAGAGGTTGTGTGTGTGTGTGTGTGTGTGTGTGTGTGTGTGTGTGTGTGTGTGTGTGCGCATGCACGCAGGGGTCCCTTCTCATATTTTTTTCCCTGCACAAATAATTACAAGGTCCATTCCTGCATAGACAGACGAGAAAAAAGCTATAGCTGGCAGTATGCAATTAGCCAAATACAATTACCGAAGCATGAATACTTGATAATTGATAGTACAATTATATACAATTGCATAGAATATTATGCAGTCAATTTAACTCTTGAATACATAACTATGTTACCAAAATGATATACCAAATGATGAAAATGTCTAAACAGACTTTACATATGATCATCTTAAGCACAAATGAAGGTTCTTATATGAACATATGAGCAGCTTATTAAGAGTTTTTGAAATTGATACCATTCCCTATGCCCAAAATAATAGGGTAATAATAGGGTAAATCTAAATTCAAATGTAAAAACTCACTTTGGGACACTGCCTTGACTCATAATCACCAGACATACATTGCATAAGGCTCCCTTGACCTCACTTAATTAAAAACACGTATTGCATCTGTTGTGTTGCAGTACAGTTAAGTGACCTGCAGGGGCCAGTCTCTTCTTGTTCCCGTCACTTCCTCACATGCTCAGCACAGACGTACAGTATGGCACGTGTTGGAAAGTGCTTACGCATAACACCGCACAGTGTTGTTGCACACCTCCCCAATGCTCTTCCTCTCCAAATACATTACAGCAGATCACTCGCTCCATTTCCTCCTCTTTCTGCTTTGATTGCACACACACACGCACACGCACACACGATTGAGGAACAATGCAAATGAGTGTGAGCACTTCCTTCCTTGGAAGAGGGTTCATTCAGGAACAATGAGCCTATTCTGATGATATGATCTTCCTTGTTGAGAAAACAACAATACTGTAAGCTTTACAGTATTCTCACTCAGTCAAAATGCTCCCATCAAAACAGACTGACACAGTGTCATTAACATTACTTTAAACACAACAAAATTTAACGAATAAATATTGACCTATACCACTCTTCCTGCCCAACTGAGAGGAAATTATGTTTTCCACAAGAGGAAAAATAATCTAAAAAAAGGGTGTGGGTGGGCACTTACTCGTTGAAAACGAGGTCCGGGGCGAAGTAGAGCATCTGTCCATTGGTGTGTTTGTAGGATCTCCAGCTGAGGGCGAAGGATGACAGACACATCCAGGAGTACTGGATCAGGGTGATCTGATCCTCGATGGGCAGACCCCTGAAACCTGGAGGAGAACGGGAAGACGTGAAGGGGGCCGGTGAGAGGCGAGCCGAGACTGAGAGGGGGATGGAGACGGTAAGGCGGGAAAGCGTTTGGTGGCATAGCAACATATACACACACGCACACGCACGTGCGCGCGCACACACACCGAAACGTGCACACACACACGTACTGTACATCCACACAAACATACACTCACAAAAGTAAACACTCACACAAACACATACACACGCACAAACACACACACACACATGCAAACACACACGCACACATTATTTACACTGGCACATGGCCAGAGGCATTCTAATCTGAGTTTACCCTTTAAAGTTCAAACCGCAGCAGTAAGTCAAAAGGCCATGATTACATCACAGGCTCATCTACTACTCCTGCTCTATCCTTCTGCTTGACTATATCTTAGATACTGTTTCACGTCATACAGTGTTTCATATGCAGTACATTTGGTCAGGGCAGGGAGGGCTGAGGTGTTTGTGGTAATTTAACAACGTATTCATGCCATTACACCATGGTCAACACAGCATCGATGTGTCATTGCCTTAGTTTAATACTGTACAGCCATGAGAACATTTATTTTGCCCCCTGTCAAAAAACCCTTGCTTTTTGGATAAGACAGATTTTAATAAACACAAGAAGATGGATGAAAACTTACAAAATACCAGAGAAACCATTAAAAATGCTGGAAAGTGAAAGTGACAGGTATTTCCAGGCCTGAATTAAAGCTACAGAGCTATATTAAAGGTACTTCCCCCCAATGTGGGTGAAAAAACTTTTTACACAATCAGCAGTTGAGGCTAAAGAAATTCTTTCAAAATTCATCTGTGTTTAATTTTCTTATCTTTGCTCAGAGCAGACTTAAAATGAATGCAGGCTGATGACATGGTGCTTTTCAAAGTCAGAAACATGTATTCTGGCCCACTGTTTGCCTAATAGCCTATTTATACACCTGAACCAGGCCTGCAACCACTAGAGAAGTATTAAACATAAAAACGTTGGTGAGCTGTCGTAGCATGCAACACATTCTTAACATTATTCTCCACACTTATTATGAGTTCTGAAATTGGGTGTTAACTAGTGATATTACTGTAGTTAAAAGTTAGGTTGAACCCCAACTTGATGGGGGAAAAAAGCAATGAAATTAGCTAAATTCATTTCTTTGATAGCCACCTCATTGCTAGCCACAGTAAATCCATCTGACATGCAGGATCACAGAGTAAAACACTGGCATTCACATGTTGTTACCATGGCAGCTGACATTAGGCCACTTAATATTTTTGATTGCATAGTGTAATTTGTTATGCCTATATTTTCCAATAACTTTCAATATTCATAAAAAGATGTTAATATATTTACTAATGGTTTCATTTTTTAATGTGACACAAGTGCTTCTGGATGAATTAACCATTAAGTATGGTTACGCCTTGATATATAATATACATTAAATAGAATTTTATGGTATTTCATGAAGACCTTGGCTAAGGTTTTCAGACAGTACGGCTGTGTCAGAGAGATATTTCATGTGTAGTATGTACATGTGTAGCATGCAGCAGTTCAAGGATGTCAATGAAACATGTGACATCCACTACAGAACATGATGTAATCCATGGAGAAGCGATACACATATGACTCATTCCATTGGCTGTGGACCTTGGTCTTCAGCTCAACGGGCCACTCATATCTCTAGCTTTGAGGAGTGGCTGGCTCAAAACACAGCAGACCGACGCCATTACACATGCACACGCCACAGCTACACGAATTGACCCACTGACCTGGAAGTACTTTGGCCCACTTGACCGCCCGGATCATCTGCTTCCCGGCGAGCTGGTTGAGGCTGGAGAGGAGGTGGTCGGTGGTGTCGGGCTGGGTGTTGTCGTAGCCGGCGTACACCACCTCGGGCTCGATGAGCTCCAGGATGCTGCAGATGGACGGGGACAGGTAAGGCGTGACGCCGCCCATGCCGGCCACCAGGGCGCCGCCGGCACTCAGCTCCTTGTCCGACGCCAGGCACATCTGGCCGTCCTTGGCGCTCTGCAGAGAACCGTCATCGCTCAGGACTTTCAGCTTCCCCAGCTTCTTTGATTTCCGAGCTGCAAAGCGGAAGGACACAGATCAGCCAGTCAGCTGAGACCCAACTACCGTATAGCCCATTAAAAATGAAAAGAGACAAATCTCATTTCAGGACAACTCTACCTCTCAAGAGCCAAAATGGTGATGATAGTGTGTCCAGCCTTTCATCTCATGAAATCAAAATACATTAAGGGGGGGGGGGGACTCACCACAACCACCACCAATGTAGCAATAGCAATAGAGGCAGAGACCCTCAGGGTGTTGAAGTCCAGGTTTTTTACAGTGCTCTCTAGGCTTTAGGTTAATGGTGATGGGGTGTATTGTTTGTTCTGCTCATTATGTACTCTTATGTGTAGAACCCTGGAGGTTGTGGCCAGGCAGCCATTTTCACCACAACGGTCAACATTCATTAGTTAAGGTGGAGAGGGAGGGATTATCAAGCTTATCAAGCCAATTATAATGGAGGGTGATCAGATGGGCAGGCTGAAAAAGCCAAGTTGCCAGGAAACCAAAAAATGGTGCCTCTTACACAACAATGAACCATCACTACATTAAGATCTTGGTTTTCTACTTGATGCAGACGGACGATTATCCCCGACTGGCCTACCAGCATCCAGCAGTAACTTAGCTTTCCCAGTTCACCTCAAACCCTAATCCTAAACCTTCTTAATTTCAACTATCAGACAGGAGGAGCGCATTGGGTGGTATGGCTGCTGCCAAGACAGGCTGAAAACATTTCGTAATTTTACCTTATTTACCTTGGATCTAAATTGGAGTAATCTTGTGTAGGTGACAATCAGTGCTAAAATTAAGTAGTCTAAAAACCATAATGTCAAAACTGATTAAAGTGGATTTCTATTGGGATGGCATGTATGCCATCCCGCCAAGTTATGGCTTGGTGGGATGGCATACCTATACAGCATCAAGGGTCCAGTCCCAAAATCAGTAATTCTTCCCATTGGACATTTAGCTGCATCAACCAATAACAACATCTCATCAAAATAACAAGATCAAAGTAGCAAGACACTCAGATATGCAATGAGGGCGAAAGGGCATTATAAAAAATTTGTGGTTTCCACCTTGGTTTTTTGTGGAAGCTATCTTTCTTGCTAACTAATAATTTTAGTTAATTCATTTAAACGATGTCTTCTTCCACAAGGAAATTTCTGTTATTTGACACTTCTGTTATTTGATGTGACATGTAAACTTGGAATGACCACATTCTTTTCAGACGGAGAAGAAATCACCAGGCCAAGTTACATTCAATAATTTAGGAAATATTGGGTAGCATTGCATTGGTATAGAGCTTGTTTAATTTGTGCAAACCAAGATAGCCAATATTGTTTGTTACAACATGGCTTGAATTTAATAGCAATACTTTAAAAGGCAGGCCTAGATTTTGAAAGTTTTAATTAAAGACTTACAGATGGTGCTTTACATGCGTGAGAAACTAGGCTTTTTTGTACAATGAAAATGTGTTTATGTTGAGATTCCACTTACCTCTCCTTTGAACTGTAAGATTACTTTTTTCAAAAATGTAAATAATGTGCTTATTGAAAATCCTCACAGTATGCTAAATACAGAAAAAAACAGATGTGGAATAAATTCCATTGCCAAATTGGTTTCCTTGGAGACAAATATGCTTAACGTTTCAGCCTTCACAGATTTGTAAAGTGTACGTCTATAGCAATCTACAGTTAAGCCACACATCTCCTTTGAGATTTGAAAAAAATGTTTTTTAAAACAGATTTTTAAATATAAAGAGAATGACAAGAAATAACAATAAATTCAATAACTTAAACTTTAAAAATGATATCAACCAATGTTGATCAGACTATGACTCAGCGGTGGAACTGCGAAATGCTGAAGTAAAGGAAGGGTCAGTAAATAACTCCAATAACTGCTCACAAATAAAATTTTTGATTCTTATTGGTGTCTCAACTCGCTACTTGATACCAAGGGCTAGTTACCACTCTGATACTGTAAACACTGTCTGAAGAGCTCTGTTTTTAGAGGCATAATTGTTTTCCACCCGCTGTATGCGAATGCGTTGTTTACTCCAGGGATCAATTTTATTAAATACCCTTGACGATACCCTTCAAACGGAAAAACCAGCGGCAATGAACCAACGTCTTTTTTATCTGCCTGACATCCATTGTTCAGCTGAGCTGAACCGGACGTCAACAGAAACTGGTAGAGCCCGGCAGAAATCGACTGGCACAGACTGAGGAAACTGTAACCTTGGGCACGGCGCACCCTCTGAGTTCCAGCCGCCAGCACTCAGGAGCTGATCAGGTATTCCGCGCAGGTGCGTCTGTCAGCGGGGCTCTCGCGGTCAACCTTCCCAGAGTCCCTCAGCAGAGATTCGACACAAAGCCCGCACTGCCGAGACCGGGATGCAAAGGCACACGCCTATGTGAGGCTTCACCTCTGCCTACTGTACCGTCTCAGGACAGCAAGCTTGCATCCATTACGCAGAAAATGTTGCTTTCATTGCCATCGCTGTTAGCCTCTGTGTTACTGTAACTTTTGTGTTCCACATCTTTGTTTTTGTGTGAATGGTTTCAATTGTACACTGTATTAAAAAAAATAAATACTTGGGGAGAGGCAATGCCAAAAATAAGGCCAATGGAGTCAAATCCCATTTTTTCAGAGCTGTATGCAATTTTCTTTCTGTGTCTCATTTAGCTGATTTTCCAACGGTGAAAATAGCAGAACTGTGTATCACATCAGAAAGCATCCATTCCATATTCATTCTACAACTGGAGATAATTTTGATTTGGTTTTCACCAGAGCTAGATCTGATAGATCCAAGAACACATTTAAGCTATAGTGCACTGCAGGAGGACCAAAGGACGCGCTGGCTTTTGCTTTCACCTTAAAATCAACAAACAAGAAACCAGACCCAAGAAACCAGGTGAAGCAAGCTGACTGTGCGACAGCCACTCTAATGGATCAATTAAGTGCTGAGTAACAACAAATATCTGCACACCCTGCGGCTCTCCAGGGCGAAGGTTGAGGGTATTTACTATTTTTGCCCCCCCTCAGGCAGGCAGTACGTGCGCCCACTCCCGTACCTCCGAGATTCATCCCGGCCTGGAGACACTTGCGGACTCGACAAGCCGGACAGTTCTTCCTCCGGATTTTGTCGATGATGCAGTCGTTCCTCCCGGCACAAAGGTAGTTGTGCTGACCTGCAAGGAAACAGAAGGACATTCAGCTTTAAAGGAAACAAAGACGGTGGCATGACCTAATGTTCGCAGCGTAACAAAGCTGGAGAGCTGTCAGAATATGGAGGACACTGTACTGTGTGAATGCCTATTAGCAACAGGCAATAGCAATTATCGGGGGTAGTGCACAATATTATCAATGGTGCATTTTTTTGAAGGAGTGCGTGGCCTCATGTATGCAGTAAGTGTAATATGAGCACTGGTTTGGCCATTTAAACTGTTCCATCATCTTCTGTTGGTAATTGCAGAGAATGACATCCCCACAGTTTTCATAAACAGAGATTCCATTGTGGTTTAGTATCTGCTGTACTTGCCCCCTTTAAGAAGAAAAGTCCTCCCTTTTCTTAAAGTGGGAGTCTCACCCTCGCTTGCTAAAGATCTCCAGTGGAGAGTGAGAGTGACACCTTAAGCATTAGGTAAAATAAAAAATAAAAGAGTAGTCATTTATTCATGTTTAAGCAGTCTGTGCATAGTGCCTTTAAGAAATCCCGACTCCTTCACTGAGTATCTTATAGTGCTACTAAAATGAGTCCCATGAACAACCTATAGAGGGCCTCCTGCTTTATCATTCACAAGTATAGGAAGCTCAGTGTTTTACTGCAGCAATGTATTGGCTCCACAATGAAAACAATTCTGACAGCACAGTAAAATGCTCTGTGTTAAATCAATTCTGATGTAGTACATTTTCCTATGATTGGGTACATGTCATTCCTACTGGACTCGTATAAGCTCTGTTAGAGTTGAATTAACACTAAACATTTTATTGTGTAGCAGGATGTGTTGCTGTTCACTATCTTGACATGCTACTCAAAAGCTATCTATCCATGTAATTTATTTGAAATTTCGTATTTATTTTGAAACAGTCCCCACCACATCCATTTTCAGCTTCCTAGCAAAGAAACAGGAAACACAGCAACAGATTTATTTAATCCTTTTTTTTCTCTTTCAAGCATTGCCATGCACACAATATTCAACTATTTTATTACGTTGTTCTGCTTTCATCAAATTGATACAAACAACCTTAGATGCTCTTTAAAGCACATTTTGATTATTATTGAGCACAGCAATATATTTTAACCCACAATTGTAATACGAGACCTTCTCAACAACCTTAATGCTATGTTACGTAGTCATGACCCAAAAACAGAAGCTTAGGCTACCTGTTTATGCAGAATTTTCCTGTTTACAGTTTAGTTTAATGCGTTTTTTTTTTTTTTTGTGATTCTCAAGCCTGCCAATTTTACTGAATTTAATAAGTTCACCCACCAGTGGCAGACTCCTTTTTATGTAATTGTATTGTTTTTTCTAATATGATGCTGTCCCCTTAAGTGACTGCATTGTCTTTATTCTCTCCTCATTCGATCATTTTGAGGATAACTGCAGCTTTGACTGCGGCCCGGTTCATTTTGATTACAACAAAGAAGTTGCGCATCAGTTTTGACAAACGTTGTTTTTATTCACAAGTTGATTTAATGTGACCCGCGCAGGCACAATATTACAATATAATTATTAGCTTTCTCAAGCACAGTGTAGATTTATATGTAGATGATAAAGTCTTATCTTCAAAACCCTCATTATTTCAGATTTTTTTGTCCATCGTCCGTTTTTTCAGACCCTTATGAGCAGGCTCGTTTTGTTGTGTTCAGTGAGCATTAGTCGTCTCTCCTCTCAGATTGCATGTTATGATATAATAAAAGATTATTCTTATTGTGCCCTTCAGAAACGGTTTTCAAATGGACGGGGGAAAAAAAGGCAGATGGATTAATTAACTTAATTAACAACAGAAGGCAAAAACAAAATTCCACTTGGGGACATCATTCTGACCCAAAAAAAAAGCTGCAAAACACGAGAGATTGCTGGTTTTTTTCCCATTTTTTAATAACGTGTGAATAGGAGTGTTAGACCCAATTATGAAAAAAAAGAATCAGCTGCAGATGGGTGATGCATAATAAAAACAGCAAGCTTGACAGCGGAAAAAAGCAAGTGAAAGGAGGCAGGAGAACAATAGGTTTCAAGGCTACTGTTTAATCCCCACCCCTCCACTCCACACACCTCCATTTCTTGGCCAACGGCCATCACCAATTGGATGATTGACAGCTGGTTTTGGCCTTGTGGCATTGCCAACGTGACAACCTGAGAATCCTTAAAGCAGCACCTGCACAAAAATGTTCACGGTATGGGCTTTTATTTCAGGTCTGCTACGCGTTCGCTCGCACAGCTCCGTAGGACAGAGAACCGCACGCCCACGCTCTCTCCGAGCCAAGACCGACCCCAGGACAGCGAGCCGAACGCCTACACCCTCTCAAAACTGGGAGTCCAGGGCTTCCTCAAACATTCTCTCTCTCTCTCTCTCTCTTTCTCTCTCTCTCTCTCTCTCTCTTTCTCTCTCTCTCTCACTCTCCCTCTCTCTCTCTCATCTCTCCCCCTCTCTCACTCCCTTTCAGCTCTCTTCCTCTCTCCCTTGCTCTCTCTCTCTCTCTCTCTCTCTGTGCGTCTGCGTCTCACTAATGTCTCTCTCTCGCTCTGGGTCCCGCAGACCGCACATTTTTCACACGAGTCTCCCGCAGAACGGCGGCGAGCGAGAGCTCGGGCGTCGACGCTTCTCTCTCGGCGGTTCCCGAGCGCGGGAAACACGAGAGGGCCCGGCGGGCAGGACGGGCCGCACGCCGCGTCCGTCTGTCTGACGGGAGGCCGGGGCAGAGCCAAAGGGCCAGCAGGAGGAGCAGTCAGAGCTCCGGCGCTATTTCGGTCTGAATCACATGGCTGTTACATAAGGCCATTTTTCCTGCTCTAAAAAACATTCAACTGTAACACAGGAAACAGGGTGCAGCACCGAGCGCAGAGCAGACCGAAGTCAACAGAGACGAAACCCACAGCAGAGAGCTCCCCCTCCTCCTCCTCGATCTGGTTAATCATTGTCAGAAACAACTGTACACTCACCCACCATCAAACTTCCAGCACAGTGACCAGGGTTTTCCCCAATGTTTCCAGAAAGTGATAAGAGCTCCCTTTTCCAGGGATTAATCATGAACCTTTCATATGGATTGAGAAACTGTGGAGATTTGTTTCTGGAATTAGTGTTTACCCCCCCCACGCCTCCAACTCCTGCTCTGTAAACAATTCTGTAGCAACACTGAAGGCCTTTTAAACTCGATTATGTAATGGTATTAAAACCATAATGGGGCCAACTAATATTTCAGTGTGTTTAGAAACTTACATATATTTTGATACTTCAGAATTACAATTCAGTAACAAATTGCTAAATATCATTCAGTGCAATCCAAGAGAAGAGTTCCTGAATGGACTGGCGACTCCTTTTAGCCAATGACATCACTCTCTGGAAACTGAGCACAGTCGGTTCTGGGGAACGTGAAGGATCTTGGATGTAGAGCTGATGAGACTTGTGAATTTTTGGTGTTCAGAATTCAGAGTGGGAGTGTCACGCCACCATGTCCAATGATTCAGTAAAATATGGCCTCATTCTGCACAGACTCCTGCAGCCTTTGCAGAATCATCAGTTCTCTCCTCTCTGACTAGTTACAACACCCTCTCCACCCCCTCCACCCCCCCCCCCATCCCCCATAGTGAGATCCGGGAGGCTGTGTTGGTCCTCTAAACAATGCAAATGAGCTACTGTCACTATTTTATAACACAGGAGGTAGAATTCACACGATTTTCTCCTGCCCACTAACTTTTTCAGAAGGAAGACCAGTTTGGAAATGAGGCACTGCATTATGGTACGGTTCTGTAATTAATTTGTCGCTCGTATTTCTGTGTCCTTGTTGTTAGAGCTGGATATAAAAATGAGCAGTGAGAATTGGGGAAACCAGACTGGGGTAAAACAGCCGAAGAAAGAGAAACCTTGGCTTCACATTAAAGGAAACTGTGCTGTTTACGCAACAGATTCATGGGTTTTTATCGTTTTTTTATTTATGTTTTTTTCCTCCGAGGTTGTAAACACCTCACCCTAAATGCCTCTCTTCCTACCAGCTGCATCCGCGGGTCCACTGATGTTCGCATACAGTTTTATGTAATCAAACATCAGCCCAGGAACATAAATCACTTCAGCCGGTCCACTGTTTTCTGTGTATCAGGGTAAAATGTGGCGCCTCTTCTCCGTGTTAAATTGCTGAGGTGGAGATTTAATGGCTCTCGGCACCAGCTGTATTAATACGAAATAAACTTGTCAGGGGCCAGCTGTGTAGCGCTTGTGCGTTTGTGCGTGCGTGTGTGTGTGTGTATGATTGTGAGTCTGTGTGTGCGTGTGTGTCTGTGCATGTGAGCATTGCCTTCTGTAGTTACCATGCAGGAGTCAATACTCTTCGTCATTAGTAAATCATGATACAGAAATATATTTTTGTTGTTGAGATACAAAACTAAACCAACAGATCCAAGCCTTATGTAAACAGTCTTCTTTCTATTGTTTATAGAAAATTCTTCAGCCAGCATACCCTATTTATACTTTATGTGGCTATATTTATCATTTATATTTTGTCTATTATCTAGTACGTAAAATTTTATTCATGGAGATAAATCATAATGCAATGCAACTAAATGCACTGACTCTGGAACAACCTCAGGTAAATCTTCCATTTAGTGGATGCAGGCTTATACTTAAAAGTCAAAGGTTATGTTATTTCACATCTGCGTCTATTAACCGATGAAAAATCAGCCTGTTACCAAAAGGCACTAAGGCAGCACTATAGAAGAGGGTTCAGTTGACCAGTCTCTCAATGCCTGACGGCAAATCTCCATGGAGCTATACTTTGTGCACAAATGAGAACATCTGCAGAATTAAAAGTCAAAATAACCTTTCCGTAAATTAACTGTTATTTTTAAATTATCTACATGTATCAATGTACAGTCATTTCTGATTTCCTGTTGATGTTTTTAGCTTTAGAAAAGAACGAAAGCTCTATCCATATAACATTCTAACAATCTAATTTGCACTTACATCAAACGACTCCAAAAAAAACAACAGTTGCCAATTCTCATGAAGGTACAATGTCAGACACCTTTCACTGACACACAACAGCACGTAATTCCTGCTGAAAAATGGATTCAGATACCTTCTCTCATTCCTGCTTATGCACAAAGGTACATCCTCTTAGTTCTCTCTCATTTTTCAGTGATGTCAAAGAGCACTTACCTAGGTGGCGCTACAGAGATCACTGGTAATTCAGAATTGGGCCTTTGGCATGAGTGACACAAGTCATTTCAGGCGAGGGAGAAATAAGGATGCTGTTAACCTAGTGGTCGGTTTCACAACCACCATCCAGACGACTTATTTCAGTACCGACAACCAGGAGCCGCACAGCGAGGCTTCAGGCCTTTAGGCTGCTTTGCGGTAAAACCCCTTGAGCTCTGGGAGAGTGCGCTTAGGTGAAATGGAGGCCACAGGGTTCTGGCCTAATGATATGGCCATAGAGTGGGGATGAATGGTTAAAACTGGGAGAGGTAAGTTTCTGTGGCCACTTGTGTTGCTTATGAGCAGAGTTTCCATGCTCTTTGGATGTTGGACACAGGTGGCAGTTCATATGTGAACAGCTATACTATCTTCTTTCCTCATTCCACAAGATCACAGAGGCTACAATGCAATATAACATACAGTAACAATACTAAATAAATAATAATAATAATAATAATAATAATAATAATAATAATAATAATAATAATAACTAATAACCTATTTATATAGCACATTTCATGCAAGTTATTTGTAGCCCAAAGTGCTTCAGAAAACAGATGCAAAGATGATAAAAAACATTAAAGCTACCAGTTTCTTATACAGCCTTGACTATATTCATTTATATTCCCATAGGTTGTAGATTGACAAGAGAAAAGTGGCTGAAACATCTTAGGAGTGATAGCTTCTTTACGTACGTGATGTTCTGCTCTAGCACTCTTGATCGAGTTGGCTATTATTTTTATATTTGCTTCACTGTATGTATGGATTGTAAGTAAAAAAGAAAGTCCTTCTGGATAAATGTGTCTGCTAAATGCTATGCAACATAAGGTAAATGTTAGCTCAATTGCATCGCCTGGCGAATGCTGAACAGTGGGCACTGATTCATCCCGCTGCTACATCGAGTTAGTAGTGATCAAACTCGATTTAGAAATGGCCTGCCCTGCGGGGTGAAGTGGCCACCCTGCTTCGGTCGAACCTAAAACAACTGGACAAGCTCCAAACAAACAGCAAGCTCCAAACTTCAGTTTTCATAGACTAAAAATGCTAATTCCAATTTATTCTCAGACTAACACGCATATACAGTATGGTTCATATGTCTTCCCTATGAGAAATGCTGTAGTTTAAAAATTCCAACATTAATTTCAGAAAGATAATTGAATATCACAAGTACTGAGTACTGATAACATAATGACTAGTTTAACTAGTTAAACACATCTTTGGATAGTCGTCACTCTTCTTAGAAATTGGTTGTTCATATTATTGATTTGAGTGACATGTTCAGCCTGGTTTTTTTCTCATTTCCTGGACAAGGTAACAGCACAACAGTGCAACTGTTATCAAAAGCACTGTGGTCTGTAATGTTATGCAACTCTGTGTAATGTTAGGCAATTCTGAAAAAAGGGTGTGAAGGACGCTTCCACAAAAGGGAACACGTGTCCTTCGCAAAGGTTTTACGGAATTGGATGATGTCATGGACCATGATGTCTTCAATAAGACTTTGCACACCCAGCATACGCTTGATTAAACTTGTTTGAGTCCCAAGAAGAGGGCATGGCCAATTCGATCACATGACCTGAGGGGCAAGGTAAATTAAGTGAGGATAAAACCAATGAGGGCTTTGCATTTCACTGAAATGGAGGAATTATGCATGTAGGATGACCAATATAAAATATATTCTAAAACAATGTATTTAATAAGTAATTATGCTTGTTGACAAGTTATATTCTCAGTGTTGAAAAACCACAGAGCACTATTCAGTATAAGTTATTACATTTAATCATTTCTCTAAAATGAATGTTTCTATTTTTTAAACTACAGCAGGCTATTTCTCATATGGATGACATAATAAAGCATATTGCCCTGTCCAATGCTGCACAAGCTTTTCATGTTTTTGAGCTGCATTAGATATTTTATTAGGATGGGACCCTCCATTTTAAAGCAAATTAATTCACTGCTAACACCCATTGGCTGGACAAGCCAGGGTTTACACGAGGTGCACCAATTGTTCAACATGCGTCAGGTGATGCAGCACTAAATATTCTTACTTTACACTACACTGCATTGCATTTTAGTACATTTTATAGAATTCAGCAAATGCTCTTTTCCAGAGTGACTTACATGGCTTACATTGCTTGGCATACAAGCCATTTTTACAGCTGGATATTTACATAAGCGGATAAATCAAAAGTCTTAATTAACTTGCTCAAAAGTACAACAGTAGTGCGTTGTCTTGCTATCAAACCTATCACTTATATCTGTAAATTTCACACACTTTTTTGTAACTGTTAAACTACCTTGTTACCTATTATCTCACCACCTCGCTGTTCTTCTGTTTTCTAGGTCAAATTTAATTTCAGTTTTGTTTAATCAGGGGTCTCTTGAGCTTAATGATTTACAGTATGTTGCGTGAGAGATAGGGCAAGGAAACATATACCTGTGACATCAAATTACTATTCCAATGCAACTAACTTGTACAATATATGCTAGCACACATAAAAACAGTCACAGCCATGCAAAAAACAATGCTTTGAACAGGGATACTAGATTCTCTAGCTTCATTCATGTTTGTAACATGTTCCATAATTAAGGAGAATTATAACTGAAACTCTGTTATAATTATAACTTAAACTGTTTTCCATTTCTCTTAACCTGCACCCTGTAACTCATCTACTCGTCTACTTATGAGGTTCTGTGCACTGGACTAGGAGAAGCAGAGGAGGCTAGGGACTCCCTACAAGGGAACAATGAGCCTTGGCCAAGAAGTATAGATAGAAAAGGAAGCTTCACCTACTTTTCAGTACCTACTTTTCACTAGTGAACTTTGGCGATACAGAGAAATATAGCATCTGTGGATGAAAGAGCATGTCTGAGCTGCAAAAAGTTCAGCAACATATCTGCTGCCAAGCCATTTAAGGCTTTAAAAACAAGTAAAAGAATTTTAAAATCAATACCACAGCAAGTACAGGGTAATATGAGCTGCCTTCATTGTTTTAGTCAACAGTTTCACAGCAACATTTTGGACTGATTTTAGACACATGCTTTGAAAGGCCAGGAAAAAGTCCACTACCAATAATCTGGTCTACATGAAACAAATGTGCAAATTCATTCATTCATGAATGTGAACAAAACAACCTAACTGCAGCTATAGTCTGAAAAACTAAAACAAAATAAACAAACAAAAATCACTTTCAGTCAGTAATGTTTCCAATATGGGACTGAAAGCATTCTGATTCCAAGATTAATCATAGGTTCATCACCACTTGTTTAACATTTAATTCTAAGGAGCCTAGGTCACAAATGATATTTTCTTCTTGACACAATAATTAAAATAGTTGGTTTGGGCATCCAAACTTGTATGTTCTTCATATTTTAGGCATTTTTCAGTTTTTCTTATACTGAGAAATTTACAGTACACAGCTTCAATTGTTCAAAACAGGCCTACACTCCAGTTACATGGCTGACATTTACTAAAGGAAATCAGGTTAAGTACATTGCTCAATAGCGGTGTCCCACTTGAACCTACAACCTCGGAACGGCTAGACTGAAATATATAGGTGTGTGTCCTCCATATAGCTATGGAAACAAACACTTTGTTTTTGAATACTGCCAAGGGAGATCATACACAGAGAAAAGAGAACTGAAATTTGATTCCTGTTGGAATACTACTTTCCCTAGGTGATACACAGGGTAAAGTAACGACCTTGGTAGTAACCAAGATAGTACCTAATGCAAGGGCAATGTTAGATCTGGAGAAGTTCAAGGATGTCCAGTAGGGGCACAGATTGAGAAATATCTCCTGAAAATGGTATAGGTCATCCAAGGAGGGCAATGCTACAATAATAGAGGCACTGACCCATAGTAGAGGCAGTTAATCACATTATATGTAGGTTGTGACTTTCTCACAAACAGACCTCTTTCTCCTTCCCTACAATCGGTTACATATACAGTACCCTCATAACCCCTACTCAGAACCCCCAGATAGTCAGTGCAAGTCAGCGGACATGCATGGTTGAATCCAGAAGAACGCAAAGTTAAAGAGTTAAAAGAGTGTTTTTTTTTCTTTGTGATTTGTCTGAGTCAGTATATTCCCAGGCCTTCCTGCTTTGGAGGACACAGAAATAGCTCTTTCCCCTGAGAGGACAACGCCAACAGAAATTAAGCAATGGCTGTTTTAATTCCCACCTGTATCCTTGGCTGTGTCCTGCAGTCTCCTCTCATATATCATAGACTGAACTGTTCTCTTTTTCAACCGTAGAGAAAGAGAGTGGGAAGCAGACTGTCAACCAATGCCCCTCTGTGCTGACTCATTGTTTTAAAACCAAAACCTCTCTATCTCTCCCTTTTTCTTTTCACCTTTTTATCCTCTCTCTCTCTCTCTCTCTCTCTCTCACACACACACACACCACACGGGTATACTGTACAGCATACAGTGCCATCCAAAATGATTCACGTCCTGGATAAAGATGAGAAAAGAAAACAAAATAAATAAATAATACAAATAATGAGCTCATGCTAAAAAAATTATGTCATTTTACAGTAATACAATTGTTCAGAGAAACATATTTTGTTTAAAATGTAATTTTTAACAAAAAGAGATCTGCACAACTTGGTTGCATCTTGGAGACACAGAGTCTCCAAATCTACCATCAGATGCGATGCCAGTAGGCTTTTTAGAAGGGTTGCCAGAAAAAAAAGCCTCTATTGAATCAACAAAAATAAGCATCTGGAGTTTGCTCAATGGCACAGGAACTTCAATTGGAACCGGGTGTTACGGTCAGAGGAGACCAAAATGAAGCTTTTGGCCACACACACCAGTGGTGGCTTTGGCATCAGAGGAAGGGCACATATGTTGAAAAGGACTTCATACCTACAATGAAAAATGGTGGAGGACAGTTCAGATTTTGGGTTCATTTTCCATCTAATTGGCCCTGGGGCTCTTGCTAAGGTCAATGGAATCATGAACCCCAGCAAGCACCTAGACATTTTGGCCAAGAACCTCATTCCCCCTGCCAGGAAGTTCAAACTTGGCCAAAAATGGATATTTCAGCAATACGTTGATTCCAAGAACACCGCAGAATCAACCAAGAAACGGTTAACTGACCACAAAATTACTGTTTTCCAACAGCTGAACCTGATCAAGATTTTGTCATTTAAATAGAAGAGGACAGTCGGCAAGCACTGACCAAAGGATCTGAATGATCGCAGACATTTCCGGAGGAGTGGTCAATGAGCCCCCCCCCGCCCCCTCCCCCACATATATGTTGACAAATCTAAAACATGATAAACGATGACTCAGTAGTGTTATCATTTGTGAAAGGAGGATGCCAAAAGTACTAAAAGCAGGGGTACAAAAAACTGGAAAAAAGACATTTTTACTTGATGAGCACAACCTTTTTGCAGAAAGCAATATTCTACCTTGGGATGATTAATTAGATGATTAATATTTTAGCTTAACTTGCATTGTTTGTATTTTTGCTTCTGCGGGATGTCTAATCTACAGTTTGGTAGAAAGACAAAATAAAGGCTTGCTCAATCTCTATTATTTTTTCTCTTTTCAGCAGTGATGAGAGTAGGCCTGCAACACAGCGCCGACCTGCTGGAAGGTTAAAGTATTCATTGGCCACGTACTAGCCAGGGGGTGATTATACGTTTTTACAGTGCAAGATGCGTCAGCTGGACAGGGCACGCAGAACTGATGGTCCTTTCCTGAAATAGTCAGTTCAAGGAGAAAAAAAATAAACACCACAGAAGGCACTGATCTTCCCAAACCAGGGCAAAGGAAAATGTAGATCAGTTTAAAGGAAAAGGAAAGTTTAAAGGAAAGCTTAAAAACTTTGCACTGAAACAACTGCCTCTAACAGTAAATAAGAAAAAGTGGCACCGATCCTTTTCAAATACATCCGGAAGCAGTTTTAGAGTTAAAATTATATTTGAAGTCATAAAATGACAGTATAATATAAAACACAAGTCAGTCCATCTGTTCCTGTTTCTGTGTGAGAATAAATGTATATAGTCCACATTTGAGTCCACTCATTTTGGGATAATGAAAGGTGACAGCTGCTTGCGCCTTTTCTGTCATCGTTTTTATTTCACACAGAAGCTGAAACAACCCTCACATTGCACTCTCTGCATCTCTGATTGGCTCAGAGATTGAAGGTTATTACCCAATGGCCAACCAAGGTTCTATAATGTATGGACTGAAGACCATACACTATGGAATCTTGTATGGTCTTTAGTCCATACACTACAGAATCATGACAGAAGACTATCCTCTGGACTCAATATTTGTTCTTAATGTTCAATAATAAATAAATGGGCATTTATTTTGGCAAATTAATACTGACTACCAATCTGTGCATGTGAAACATCTGTTTGTAGATCCATTTTAAGTATGTATGTTGGTTGAATCCCATGCTGTGTATTTTGCAGACCAGCACACATGGTTGGTCTGGTCATCTACTTTTAGAGTAGCTTAATTTCCAAATCCAGGTTTTTCCCACCATGTGACAATCATGCCATACGATTCCACCCACAGGACTGCAATCAAGTATCATCAGTTTGTTTGTTATTCCTGTTCAAGCAAACTTTCATTCACTCCTACTGATAACAGAGGGCATGTCAATACTAGATTTGTGGAACCGCCATTCAAGTGAAAACTATTCAACAAATACACTGTGGAATGATAAGGCTAGTATGTGCTGTCACTCTCTCCAATTTGAACGCGTGTTTCCGGCTATTTGGTGGGTGGATTGGGGAGGGGGAGCTATGTTCTTCACCTCTTCACTTCCCTTGAGGCCAGTGGTTCTGGAAAAATTTAAATCGGCAAAAACTCCTAATCTCTCTCCTAATCTCAGTTTGTGCTTCCACACGAGGCAGCCTCTGCCCTTAGGATTCTTTTTAAAAAAAACATTTTTTGGCGAATTTTACATATCCTGCATTTGTCCAATATATGGTTCAGACTGGGGTATCTAATATGCCCAAAGACAAAGCTTCAGGCACCAATGCAACAGACACACCTTCATCTCTGCTCCCTTTGCTCAGAACCACTGCTTCAGTCTTTGCATAGGTAGATATATTCATACATTTTGGCACGGAGAGAATGACAGGTGTGGAAAAACTGGCAGTGAAAAAAAACCCCATTAATACTGCACATACCTTCCACTGCTCTTTTGAAGAAGACCTTACAGCTGCCGCAGGTCACGACCCCGTAGTGACAACCCGACGCCTCGTCCCCACAAACCAAGCACACTTTGGCCGACGAGGAGCCGATGGGTGTGTGCCTCAGGGACGCGCTGAAACACAAAAACAGGGACGTGAGTTACACTTTCTAACACGTAAAACACCCGAGGGAGGACAAAACAGCGACTAAAGGAACAGCGTTTCTCTCAGTGTGTCCCAGCAGCTTAGAGTTAAGGAGAGTGGTGCCGCAAGTTTGTTATATTTTGAGTGTCTAACTGTATGGTGGAGCACTACAGTGTGACCGTGCAGCTGCGTGCTGAGGAGAAAACCTGGCTGATTATGCTGTGTTTAGAATAGAAATGTTCTCGAGTGACAGTGGAAAATAGTCAAACACCTTTCATAGAATATCCATGCTTGAATAGAAGTAAACTGATATGCGCAAATGACTGGTAACACAGTGTGAGATGTAGCACAAACTGAGATGCAACACATAACACAATTTTGAGTGATAGCAGAGATAAGAGATATACACAGTTTGAGACCACAACACAGAGAGAGATTGCACACACTGAGATAACAGTATGAGAATGATTGTAGAGTACGAGAGACAACATAAAAAGATTTTACACACTCTGAGATAACACATGGTGAGAGAGATTATAGAGTATGATAGACAGCATAGAGAGAGAGATTTCACTCTGAGATAACACAGTATGAGAGCGATTGTGAAGTGTGAGAGATGGTGTACAGAAAGAGAGATTCCACACTGAGATAACACAGTATGAGAGAGATTGCAAAGTGTGAGAGATGGCATATGGATAGAGATTACACGAGATAACACATGTTGAGAGAGATTGCAGAGTGAGAGGGACAGTGCAGAGAGATAACACTGTGTGAGAGAGATTGTAAAGTGTAAGAGATGGCGTACAGAAAGAGAGATCACACTCTGAGATAACACATAGTGAGAGAGGTTGCAGAGTGTGAGAGACAGTGCAGAAGGATAACACAGTGTGAAATACGTGCACAGTGCGGGAGATGCAGTGCAGTTTGACAGGCAGCTCGGCAGTAAAGATAATGCAGTCTGAGAGATGGATGCAGAGTGAGAGACGCAGAGTGATAGCGATCACAGTGAATCATTGTTACTGCAGTGGTGAGGGAAGTGTGCTGCAATGTGGAGGCTGGTTCCTGTTTTTTTTATTTTTCTCTTTTTTTTTGTCCTTGAGCCTTGTACATTTATGTGACCCCCTTCTGCCCCAGGTTGCAGGTTGCAGCCTTTCCACCACCACCCCCCCCCCACCTCACACAACAAAATTCACCCCCCTCCCCCCAAACCCCTCACACACAAGTGACATAGAAAAGCATAACAGTGAAGCTCAAGAAGAAGATGATGATGAAGAAGAAGCAGAAGAAGAAATAGAGCTACAACAATTCATAATATCAACAACAATATCAGCAAAATGAAAATAAAAAATAAAATAAACACAAAGAAAAAAACACAAAAGGAGAAAATCTAAACAAACCCGCTCTCCAGTTTCCTTCCTCACCCTTATCACTCCCAGCATTATTTCAGCGAGGCTGGTTCCTATTGAGTGCTGAGAACCTGAGAGTGGAGTGTACAGGTAATGTGCGCCATGTGTTCATTCACTGCAAACATCTCTGTGAGTGGGTGTGTCCTCTCTGGGGCCCCGCCCACTTCCACCCCACCCCCCGAGCCATTTGGCTCCGCGAAGGCCTCTAGATTATGCATCAGATACACCTTATTCTGTGACCACACCAGGAGCATCCTGTTGGTTTTACTGTGTTTCCATCAATTATTAAATGCAAAAAAAAAAAAAAAAGCTTTCATTGCTTTAACAGCAAGGGAGAGAATGTGAGAGATATCCTTTTGTGTGGCATATCCTCCAGCTGAATCACAAACACTAGAAAATGAGCCTTGTTGCTTTATAGCTTCTGATTCAGCAGAAAGTAGCCAAAACCGACACATTTTCAGTGTGAGTGCGCACAAGTATAACCTTTACAATTCCGCAGGATGACCTCCTCAAAAGATATACCGTGCATACTAAAGTATTACTTTCATTATATGAATAAATAGGAGGAACTCTGAAACTGGGAGCCACATTTTGCATAGACCCAGAGGTGGAAAATCCAGGAAAGCAAAACTCCTCCCCGGTATTTTGTTCCAATCACCTGGATTTGCTAATTAGCACAATTCATCAGCCAGGATGTAGAACTAATCAGTGGAATCAGTTCATGGATGGAAGAAACACATCACTGGACTTTCACTTTCTGACCCCTGGGTTTTCCACCGCTGCACAGAGGGGACCTGCCTAAAAAAACAGCACAAAGCTGGACTGTACAACAGAGGATCGGTCAGCTCTCACTGAATCCACATCACTTTACCATGGGAGGTAGAGCATTTGGAAGACAAAGTCCTCAGTGCAGACAGCTAGACTAATCTCACATGGTAGGTGTGGCACAGAGCAGCCTCTCTGGAAGCTCCCAGGGACGGGCGGCTTAAACGCACATGTGCCCTCATTTACTGAACTGCCAAGACCTACCGCCTGCCTCTCTTTTCACATTAAAGTTATTATTAACGGCAGGGAACCGGTGTTGTTGCAGTAGGTTTCAGCACGAAGCTTCATTTAAATACAGTATTAAAATCTGCAGGTTATGTAGAATTTCCATAGTTTTTCTTCAGAAAGAAAACTTACTTGCCATCTCTATAATTTGCTTGCGTATTTTTGGTATTCAGCATTAACACTAAAACAGTTTAATCTGCAGATAAACAGTTTTTTTAGGGCTGAAAAGGGAGTTGAAACCGCAACATTTGGCTCATTTCTCCCCCTCTGTTTCCCTCCTTTAGGGTCATTGGAGATACTCAGTTTGTCTCATTAGAGCACAAGCCATCCAGTCAATACCACAGGCTGATGATCTGCTTAGGATTCTGTCTCTAACTCGTCCTAAACAGGCTGTCTCCTCTCGAAGGCACATTCTCACATAATGTGAGCTAACAGCAGTTTGGACGTACCGGCCGGCGGGGCCCCAGATGCAGCCCCGATGGGTCCTCGCAACGCGCACTCCGACTCGGCCTGTCAGGGCCTGTTGTTGGGCAGAGACCTTGGATCAGCGTGTGACCTAATCCATTGCCCTGCCACGTGCTCTTTTTTTTTCTGGAAAGGAGCTGTTGTTTATGCCACCTGGGGTCATATCGATTGTATATTACACCCTGCCTGCGCGCGGTCGCCACTGTTTCAAACGCTCGCTCGAGACAAGGTGACTTTCTGAAGGAGGTCCTTACAAATCCACTTGGCAATAAACTTGAGAGTCATAGTAATGAATGCGGCTGCTCATTTCAATGGGGTGAAAAATATCGTCTTCCATTGTCTCTTTTCCATTACAATTACAAACTTTAATCATTGAGGGCTTGTTACTTGCAGTATAAGGAATAAAATAAAATGTATAAAAGATAAATAAAATAATGTTTCAGATTTCAGAAAGACATATCGGTCCATTAGAAACAGAGCGAATCAGGGCCTGTTTCACCATTCCATAGTTTGACCTTATCTCTTAAAGGCATAGATCACTTCCTGGAGTTTAAAAAAAAATATGTAATTACAGTTTTATTGTGTTTCCAGTTGTCCAAGGTATCTTGTTTGATCAAAGAAGGATCTTTCAGACACTTACATGAGATTCTGATGACCAGCTAGCTTTACGATAGCTGAAAAAGAGGTACTCAGGGGATGAATGTAGGAAAATGCACTTCAAGTAACTCTAAACAGCTTGAGTCGGTGCATTATGTTTCCAGAGTCTGTACAAATGAACACATTCATCTCACAGTATTTATTCTCCATTACAGATATAAGTATCAGTTCAGTTTTCATATCTTGCTTGTGGAGTACTTCTGGCCTTCTCAGTTCTGAAGAGGTGCAAGCTTTTCATTCCCAAGGACCCATGTGGTAATGTTGATATTGGAAGCCATGCAACAATTTCCTTGAGCACAGTGGTCTCAGGTTGCATGCACCAGAGGAAATAGCTCCAGCTGAATATAAGATTTAACACCATTTTGGAAGAATAATTGGGTAAGTTATGAATGTACAAGAAGGCACCTAATACATGTACAGGGTGGCATGCATACAGTAGGCTAATTGGAGTCTCTAAATTGCCTCTAAATGAGTGTCTCTAAATGAGTGTGTGAGTGTGTGGGCCCGGCGATGGATCGCCAAACTGGCCAGGGTGTATTCCTAACTCTCGCCCACTGCATGCTGGGATACACTCCAGCCCACACTGCTTTGCAGTTACCTGAAGGGGTCTTTTTGGATCAGATTGGACACCACTACTTTACGAGCTAAAGGCAAAGGAAAAAACTGATCCTAGATCAGCATTCCTACTCTGAGATGCTTCGTGACTGTGGACCCGGTTCTAATAAGAACTGGCTCCTCTTTCATAGTGAAGTCTGACAGCTATGTGGAACCCCTAGTTATTGCATTATAGAGAGGCTCGTATGGCTTTGATAAATGTTGTGACCGTTTTAATTCTGCCATTATGAATAAAAGTTAGATTCTTTCCTCTTGGATGCTGTTAAAGACAGCTTGGTCTTAACCCAAAAAGAACCACACTGTACTGTCAGTAGGGCCATGAGTTTTCCCTGAACATGTGACCAGGAAAACATTTAACATGTACGTAGGCCTTGTCCTCATGGCGTCACTATAACCACTCTAATTGGACTAATCAGCAGTAAACAGTCACAGGCACATGACCAATTAGACAATTAAGGACCAATCGATGAACTTGTCACCGCAAGGGTGTAAGCCTCATTGATTCAGAGGACTAAGGAACCACAATGTCCTGGATACAGTGACGTGGAATAACTGACAATGCCAACGGCCACGTGCTGACAAACCGTACGCGTACCGAATCCTTAAACTCGCCCGTGCAGCCAGTAGGCTACCTGTGAAATCAATCCTGGTTCTCCGACCCGCTCCCGGCCTCCTCGCGTTTGCATGCACGCCGGTCTTTCCGAACGGGAGCGCCCGAGGGGGCGCGGAGCGGCGCGCGATCGAAGGGGCGTTTCCTCGCGCGCGTCGCTCCGGGCCGGGGCTTCGCTGTTTACGCGCGCTCGCGTCCCGGGGAGTCAAGCTGGAACACAGCGGAACAAAATCCGCAGCGCTTCAGAACGCAGCGGAGCAGAGACGAAAGCGAAAAAAAAAAGCAGCTCGCAAACGTGTCGGTACAAATTTGAGTTTCAGATTTCCGCACCACTTCTTCGGTCGAGATATTCCAAGTCTATGTGGGGAAACAGAGACTTGGACAGTTACAGACAGGCGAAAAAAAGACTTGTCAGTAGTCACAAACAGAAACAAACGCCGCTCCAATGAGAAGGTGTAGGCTCCCTGAGCTGGTAATTTGAAGGTGTTTAGGATGAAGGGAACTGTGGTTGTAGAATTGGCCCTCACAGTCACCCACTGTGAACCCTTTGGGGTATAGATTTTATCTGACGGAAGTTCTGAACTGTTGTAAACACCACAATTCAAGGCAATTCAATCCTACAGCTTTGTTCTCCATTTGTGTTAAAAAAACAGACATTTCTTTTTGGCTCAAACACTCAAACACATAAAATAACAGAGAAAGGCAAACATTACAACAAATAACAGAAAAATAACAGCCATTAAATGTTCAATGTCACTGTAGTTACGTGTAATTGTTTAGGTACTGCAAACCCTCTGGATACTCACATTCATGTTGGCCTTTAAAAATAAAACTGCAATGGGGGCAAAAAAAAAAAACAATTTTTCCTTACCTACGGAAACTAACAGGCTGGCTTGACAGCTGCAGCTTGCGTGAATTGCGCTAGGAGGGATGAATTCTATTGGCTGACATCATCCATGGCTGTGATGATCCAGCCTTGGATGATCAAGCAATTCCTTTCAGGTGAGTCATCCTCTGTGACTGCTGGCGTATTAAAAAGCCGAAGGGCCGCGCCGAACACGTGTCTTTACCGCGGGACAGATGTTCAGGCTCAGTGTGGCACATGGCTCATATTTAGCTCTTGGTCTATATTGGATGTTGCAGTGGGAGCATTTTCCACATTGTTCAGATTTTCTGCTTCACAGCTGTCTGAGCCATGCTGCATCAGCGCATACTGTAGTCTGTACAGTGGGGGGAGATGGTGATTCGTGGGTGGAAAAGTTGGAATACGGTGGCCCCGTCCACCCACAGCATCCACAAAAATTAATTGAAATTAAATTTTAAGAACTACGATGAGCCTGAGTTATTTGTTAATAAGACCAAATTTACAGTAGGTTTTAAAGGATCAGGGTAACAGTTATTGAAAGGACAAGCACTGTGGTTACTGAATGTCTAAGACCAGGGTTACAGTTACTTAACATAGAGGACAAGGTTAGTGGTTACTAACAAAGAGCGCCAGGTTTGTGGTAACTAACATAGAGCAGAAGGGTGTTACTGAACAAAGAGGACCATATTTCTGGTTACTGAACAGAGAGGAGTAGGTTTATGGTTACAGAGAATAGACACGTAGGTTTGAGGTTACTGAACATAGAGGACCAAGTTTGTCATTACTGAACACAGAGGACCAGGTGGGTGGTTACTGAACACAGAGGAGTAGGTTTGTCATTACTGAACACAGAGGACCAGGTGTGTGGTTACTGAACACAGAGGAGCAGATGTGTGGTTACTGAACACAGAGGACCAGGTGTGTGGTTACTGAACACAGAGGACCAGGTGTGTGGTTACTGAACACAGAGGAGTAGGTTTGTCATTACTGAACACAGAGGACCAGGTTTGTGGTTACTGAACACAGAGGACCAGGTTTGTGTTTACTGAACACAGAGGACAAGGTTTGTGGTTCCTGAACACTGAGGAGCAGGTTTATGGTTCCTGAACACAGAGGACCAGGTTTGTGGTTCCTGAACACTGAGGAGCAGGGTTGCTGTTTTTGGCCCGGCTCAGTTCCCAGCCTCATTAAGTCAATCTGGTTCACAGCGGTGAACAAACATTGAGATGATGGGTCTGTGCCAGGGGTCAGAGGAAGGGTTGCCTGAACTCTGAGGAGATGTGGGAAAGCTCAGGGCGGAAAAGAGACCACAGGCCTCGCCGTACGGAGTCAAGCGCTTGTAACACAGTCGGCTCCGCTTAAGCAAAAATAGCTGGCGAGAAAGACAGCGGAGCGGGGGCACGCGGTCCTCCAAGAACGATCGATACCACAGAGCGACTAAAGAGCCGTGTGATTCCAACTACAGAGCGGGGCCTGCGACTGACAGAGATGTTAAACTCGGAATCGGGAGAGAACAGCAGCAACAACAACAACAACAACAAAACAACTCCCACACAAATCGGCAACCAGTTGTCATTCGCCATGAATCTCAGTTTTTATAACAAAACCAATCCTCCTTCATGGTTCTGAAAGTACTCTGTGTTTTGCAAAAATGGCTGGCCGTGCTGCTTGCATGTCAGGGAACGTAGTAAAGCGACCCATGCTACAAGCACCAATGCAGGTGTGGGAAAAGAACAACAACTTTTCTGACCTACAGCATATGGCCAAAAGTATCTGGACCATGGTCAGGGGCAGTTTTTCATGGTTTGGGCTAGACCCCTTAGTTCCAGTGAAGGAAAATCTTCTATACTACAACATATAATCACATTCAAGACAATTCTGTGTTTCCCCAACAGTTTGGGGAAGGTCCTCTCCTGTTTCAGCATGACAATGCCCCTGGGCACACAGCCAGGTCCATATAGAAATGGTTTTGCCAAGAATGGTGTGGAAGAACTTGTCTGCAGAGAGCCTTGACCTCAACCCCATCCAACACCTTTGGGAAAGTCAACTGCGAACCAGGCCTAATGGCCCAATCAGTGCCAGACCTAAACTAATGCTCTTCTGGTTGAATGAAAGCAAATCCCTGAGACAATGATCCCACATCTAGTATAAAGCCTTCACAGAGGAGTGGAGGTTGTTAAAGCAGCAAAGGGACCAACTCCAGGTTAATGCCCATAATTTCGGACAAAATTTTGGATGTGAGGTGTCCACAGACTTTTGGCTATTTAGTGTATCTGTCAAGACCATGCTGCTAACACTGCCATATATAAACAACATGCATGTGAGTGGGCCAGCTGAGAAAATGATTAAGTTAAATCACCTGAAATCACAGGTGCCTGCAGCACTGCACCAAGCGCTGAGCAGTTTCATTAAATTTTACTGCACCTGTTCAAGTGGGTTGAGCAGTTGATAACAGCAGAGCCCAAATAATAACCATCGCCGGTGCTGGGCGATGCAGGACAACAAGAGACTGAGGTAAACTTCAGTTATAAAGAACAGGCATAACTGGGACGAGGTACAGTTGTCTATAATATATACTAACTGCCAGACATCTAGAAGTTTTCCATTTTAATGCCCTTCAGACCAGGTTATATAGTGGTCATGAGAGTGTAAACATTATCCCGACAGCAACTCATATTCTTGCCACACAAGCCCCCCCCCCCTGGGCTGCACTTGCAGACCACCGTCCTTCAGCTCCAATAATGAAGGTGCCTCTCATTAGGGGTCGTCTAGAAAAGTGCCTGACTAAACAATAAATCACCCGCCTTTCACAGAGATTTAGATTACAGGCACTTCACTACAGGTACCTGCCTGCCCCATGAGGCCACAGATAGGGTTCTCTCAGAAGGATACAGGAAGGACATCCACAGCTTTCATATCATAGCCAGGGAAATATTACAAAGCATAGCATAAAGATCCACTGAAAGCCATAAAGTATCTATACAGTACACAGAGAGCCAATAATAGAATCAGTATCCAGGCCTAATTTATAATCGAGAGTACACACTCAGCTAAATAAATCTGCATGCGCTGTATCTGTGGAATGCAGCAATGCACACCACCTGCAGCACCTACAGTATGAGCTCAGTGTGCCGTGTTCATACTAAAAAAAATTGCTTATGAAGGAATAATGTGTGAAGAAGTAAGAGAGCAGCAACACTGGGGACTGTGTGGATAGGTCTGCTGACTCTTCATATATTAATTCCCCTGTCCAGGTAAGGGTTCGATTCCCAGCACTGTCTGAATGAAGTGGTAAGGGGGAAGAACTTTAGGGGGGGAGGCGGTCCCCTCTCCTTTTTAAAAAACAATACTGTGCTACATCTGATTACTTTACGAAACCAAAAACAGTCCCTTTCATTGTGAAATAAATGTATGATTGCATACTGATGGTTACTGCATTTGATAATGTAGTCTCGTTCTGTAGTCTCTGCTTTGAAACTCTTTAGATGATGCTCTTTGATGGATCCCGTGTTCTGAGTGTAAAAAGCTCCCAGAGAACGTAGAGGGGAAACTAATGTCACAGCACCCATTACTGAACCAGACAAAGTATTACTTCACAGTGGCCAATGAAGTATGCATCACAGTGCCCACCACAGTACCTATTACAGTGCCCATTCTAGTGCCAAACCAATAATCAACTAAAGCACCTACCAGTGCACAATGCACTGCCCAACAGCAATGGAAAGATTTGTGCTACCCACCACAGTACCCGAACACAAAGCAATGCACAGTGCCCACATAAATATGTTATGTTCATAGACCTTTGAGATCAGAGACAGTTATTAATAAACAGAAATAACAATGTTCATCTCCATATCCTGCTGAGATCTGGCAGAAAATAAAAGTTTTAAGTATTAAAATTTTTGTTGACATAGTACATGTATCTTGGATGACAAAAACACAATGCAGTGAAAATATTTTCCAAAATATTGTTTATTTTATTTTTTATTGAATGTCTCTTGTAGTGTGGGTTTCAGCATTAAGAATATTATGGGTCTTCAGATTGAAACCAAATACTCATGTCTCCTATAGGGGACAGAAATAAATTGCCATGTCTTGGGAGGATATCTGCCGTCCAAGGACTGAAGCATTCTGAGGTGGTATGGTTCTGTATCTGGGGTAGGTCTCACCACACTCATCCTGTACTGCTTTCCACAGGAGATACAGATAACTGAGATAAAGAACAAGGTCCCCTGCCAAGGGAACTATTCACACAAGTCACATTCTGTAGTGGGTGTCCATGTGTTTGAACACCACTATAGTTATTACTTTAAAACATTGGTCAGGTCCTGCTGGAACCTTGTGTTGCTTGTTCTGAGAGGAACAGTTCAGAAATATTATGCCAAGGCACCAAAAAAACCTTTGCACTTTTCAAGAATTTGTGTTTCATATAGTAAACACAATTTAGGTTGTTCTGCCAACAGAACAAGGGAACATAGGTGAAAAATAGAGGTAAATTTAGCCCTGATATCAGGAAGCATTTTTTGCATGGGGAACTGTCAATTTGTATAACAGTGTGCCAGGTTATATAACAGAAGCAAAACCGCTTGGGGTTCTGAAGACCAGACTTGACATAGTGCCAGATAATTTCCAGGCAGTAATCAAATTGATGAGCCCACATAGGCTGAATGGCCTGTTCTCTCCATCAAAAATGATTATATTTGTATGTTGTTATAGTAGTTTGCAAAAAACTTTCTCTTGCCAGGAAAATCCCATTTAGAAATGCGTGAAAGCCTGTATAGCAAATTCAGACTCACCTTTCAGCGAGCTTGCTAAAACCTACCATGAGCACACTGTTTTCTATACATTCAAACCTCAAAGAAATAACAAAAGTTTGGTTACGTCACCTTCTGAAGTAGCCTTTCCGGAATCTGGCCCTCGGGAGCAGTTCCATCTGGCCGGCTGACAATATTTGTGTTTGCTGTGTAAAAGACTTACTGGCTGATCATTTACTGAACCTCCACCATGTTTAGTCACCGCCTTCCTGGAACGAGTCAGATCAGGAAACGGAGATACTCTGAGTGAGACCCAGGGCCAGCTGGCTCCTGGACTCGTTTGTTGGGCACGAGGTTATTTCAACTGTTGAGAAACGGTTGGACATTGGATTTATTTCCAGGCAGAGGAAAAGGAGTTTTGTCACACACGCGGCTGAGGTTAAACAAACAGAGGGACGTGGAATACCAGGCACACAGGTTCATCGTAACTTCCTTCCTAATAACGCGAGTTCTGCGATACTGTAACTGCGTGAAAGAATAACTGCTACGGGGAAATCTGGGCAAACAGTTGGCATCATTACCCCAAACCTCAGAGTTAACGGTCTACATGCTAAATGCCTTAATCTGGATCAGCAGCATTTGCCTTAAAAAAAAAAAGGCAGACCAGCGTCCGGGCTGTCTAGGTAAATCTGTGTCACTAAAGCACAGGTCTTTTGCTTTTGGTGGCATAGGGTGAACTTGTGAACTTCCCCCCCTCCGAGCGGTTGAAGCCCCTCGTCGAAGGGGGAGGTCCCGCTGGGCAGAGGCAGGCTGGCCTGGATTTGGTGGCGACCTCCAGACCAGGCTTACAGTGGCTGGGGCAAACAGGAATGATAAACCCTTCAAGCGTGAGATTAACTTCAAAGGATCACTCAGAGTCCTCATGACCCATCTCTCTCTCTCTCTCTCTCTCTCTCTCTCTCTCTCCACATACTCTTTCCTTCACATCCACTGCCTTTATCAGGGTTAGTCAGGGTCTGAGAGATCCCCTGCAGGTGCACATTTTCTTTATTAAAATATCAAAAATATCCGCTAAATCGTGCAATAAATGTCATCTGACATCGCACAGCTTCAGTATCTGTGCTTTAGCCTTCTGACCGGACCCCATCTAGCCTGGGTGTTTACTCTATAGAACAATAAACAATAGGGTTCAGGCCGGGACATTCTCCCTAAATCCCCCCCCCCCCCCCCCAAGGCAGATGGATTTGGCTTTTTCCTGTAAGTACAGTAACCATTTAAACAGGACGTGAGCGCATACATGCCTGTGCAGTTTAGCTTAGTGCACACATGTACAGTAAGACGCAGACGGAAGTCTGGAGAGAAGCCGCTCAGCTGGGATAATCTATGGTCAGAAAAATGCAAGATCCATGAGCTCCTCAACTTCCGTGTGTCCAACAGTTGCAAAACAAGAAGTTACATGAGGATACGCTAGGCTTCTTTAAATCCCATTTACACAAGCATTCCCAGTGCTGGATAGGACAGTGTACAAACCTGCATACAGATTTTCAAGCAGCAGATATCTACTACTAAGATCAATTGCTTCTTGGCAGAGAGTATTCTTCTTAAACTACCCTGGTTGTTATTATTATTATTATTATTATGTGTCAAACATTTCCCAAAATGTAACTGTACCCTGCCAGTTTCAGCTGGAATAGAAACCTGTGATTTAGCAGAGTAAATGTAAATAAAAGACTGCAGGAAAAAAAAAGCAAGCAATGGAGAAAGAGAGAGGGGGGTGCATATCAACACCTTATTTTGGAAAACTGCCAGCTGTGTTTATCATCGCAAAGACTGAAACCGCAACCATAAGCTAAGGCCCTTGAGAGAAAGCGGCAGCAAGAAGCCAGCAAGAGGATGTGAACAACCCCCCAAAGCCACCGCCTCCTCCATACCCCCCTCCCACACCGGTTAGCTTTCCTCTCAAGGGTTGGTTTAACATACTCCATGCAAAGGATGAAATATCACCCTGCTGCCCATCGAGGGCCAACCGACTGCCACTTAATCTCCCTCAGTACTTCCAAACTGCTACTCAACAGCACGGCAATACACCCGATTTGCGTGCGATGACGCTCGCAAGAGGTAACGTTTCTCTGGACACACAGCTGTGCAGTCAACTTTCTGTTTGGTCTGTTCTTTATTCTTTTCAGATTGTGAACTGAGCACGCTCATCTCTTCTTACAGGAAGTTAATGCGGAAGGTGACCTCAGTGACTTGCCAGTGGTATCTCTGCAGGGTTTGAAGAAAGACAACTCAACAGACGAAAGACAAAAAACAGGTGAAAGCAGAAGACCTGACTGTTATCTATGCTAAAAAACTTTCCAATATATAGCACATTTACAACCCAGTTTACAGCAGGATACAAATATATTTTGCAATCTTTCAACCTGTCTGTATTCTCTTAGGCAGAAAATGTTCAAAGCATTACTTGTGATTTTAAATTTATAAATGTCTACAAAACAGTAAGGATACAAATATATTTTGCAGGCTTTCAGTTTTATGTATCCTCCCAGGCAAGGAATTTTCAATGCATTTTTATTTGTGAATTTAAATCAATTGAATATCTACAAGATAATGAATCAATATGAACAGAATCACTTTCACTCTTTAATGTCTGTTCATGCTACTGTGGTTTTTCTAACTGGCCAATTACAATCTAATAAAAGCTGCCACATCACTCAACAAAACAGGAAAGTCAAAGGATATTCAGATTTCAAGAATGTACTTAATTACAGCAAAAGAACAAAGCTGAATCACACCTGTTCAACAAATGTTGTTTTACATAAATTAAATCTAATAAAAACTTTATTAATAAAACTTATATATGCCAAACATGGGGCTGAGCATGTCAAATTCCCACCGTATTTTGAAATGGCAAACTGTCTGCTACCATAGCCGCATTCATGCGCAAACCCCACTGTCAATTTTTTAAATAATGAAAGTGCATACATTATTTTTTTTTAATGCAATGGGCATAACAGTATGACATCATACAGTATCTAAGTGTATTCATTCAAAATTCCCTTTGTTGTGCCTATTTTCCATTTATTTTGAATATATCTCAAAATAGTGGCCTAAATGTGGTTTATTAGTCATATAAACACAATAAATTGTGTTTATATGACTAATAAAACACAGTCAGACAGACCTACCTATCTCAATGAAAATTAATAGAAGCAACGTCCTTCTGGCCCACTGACCAGGTAATCTATGGTACAAGTCAATGGTATGGCCTTTTGAAGTTGACAAAAATGTATACACTGTCAACTGATTTAAACAAGAATGAATCCACAGCCTCTCGGGAAACTTTTAAAGGTGTTCTTGTGGATTTGAACTGAATTGGGACCGAAATGGCAACTACAGGTTTTGTGCAGTGCAATAGAAGTACTATACCTTACCTATGGGTTTAGCCGACCCACCCTGCTGGCAAAATGCTTCCCTCTCTGTATGATGTCATGGCCAATTAGGAATGGATGCATGCCACAGTTGGAATTGGCTAAAACTGTATTTGTTACAAATGTTTCTCTGGGGCACATCTCTAAAATAAACCCCAGAACCACAAATCCCTGAGATGTGATCTTTAAATCTGGTCCAGTTTCATCTGTGTGACCTGCATTTGAATGCTTGCGGTCAATTCTGTCAGCAAATGGCTTATAAAAATGTGTGGAATGGGGGAAAAGTAGTAGTAGAAGTCCAGTTCAGGGGATAAATCACTCACTTACTGAACATAACTCTTAATTTTGATTTTTTTTTACTGGCATTTATCAGCTAACCTCAGTCAATCATGCATGCGCACATACATACACACAAATTCACACTCACACACGCACACATGCAGATATACACACATAAAATGCACTGTATGCACACGCACATACCCATACATACACGCACCTATACACATGCATATACACAAACAAATACAAACGCACACATAATCACACACGCATACTCTCATGAACAGAAATACACGCACACGCGCATGTGAAAACATTCACACACACACACACACACACACATACACACACACACACACACACACACACACACACTCATCCATGAATAAATCACACCTTCTGTTCACACAGAGGTCCCGCTGATTCATCTGTGCATCCAGCTCACCATGGTCACTGTGATTCAGTATCAAAACAGAGGTGACCTGACCCAAATGAATAGACTATGCCCATGTACAAATCTCTAGCTCAGCCAATGACCTCCATCTTCTGCAGCTGATCAATCTCTATATCTTGATTTCTGTCATATCACACTTTTGATTAGTCAAAATTGGCAGCTTCTCAGGTTAGGAAGCATTCAGATCAAGCCCTGCAAATTTCTTTTTCATTCTCCATCTGAAAAATATTTGAATTAAAACATTTTATGGTAGTGTATTCTAGAAGTGGTCTCATTGTAATTTCTGGCATCTTGATTGTATTTTACAGTGCAAAAATGACTTCTCATACAGTAAGACATACTGTACATGAATGGGAATAAAGATATTGTGTGTTTGTTTGCATATGGACATTGACATGTCATGAATGTATTGTTTCACACTTATTTCAATGGGCAATTTGACCACAACCATACTTGTTTTTTTAGCAGGTATACTTTTAGTCAATGGTCCCAAAATGCAGTCATTCCATGGACTTCCAGTAAAGCTCAGAAATAAAGGTACAGTGGAGGTGCTTTCACTGTTCTTCAAGGAATTAATTTCCAAAAATACAGTGAAACAACAATAATGTTCCCTTTACAACCAAAGAAGGTACAAATTAAGTATATATTTCTGGCTATAGGTTACCATTCCAGTGACAAGTGTTTGCACCTTTGTAGACACTTTCTCAGGCCTTTTTTCCATGAGTGTACTGTATGTGTTAGGAAGAAGAGAAAAGATTAGAGAAATCTCAATGGGGACTTTTTGTGAAACCACTTTTGTAAAATCTAGGGAAAGGGGTTTTGGATGACTTCATATTTTTGCCAGTTGTTCCAGCCTCTAGTGAGATTTAAAACACTGTACACTACGATGCTACTGTAAATTGCTAACAAAAGAAAAGGATTTTTCAGTTGTCTGTAAGAATACCCACTTATGGATTCAATTTTATTCTTTTGTGTCTCACACCATTGTTGAAGCTTCATGTAGAGCACTCCATTGCTAATGACCAGCTTTATCACTGGAAATTACAGACATAATTATGAAATACAACAATACTGAAGACACAGTGGGAGGCATCCAAACTCTATGACACAAAGGAGCTATCATCAGCAGTGAACAGGGTAACATAACACCCTCTGCCGCTCCACTTCCATCAGCTGCCCACATACTGTATACTGGAGAGGCCCATTTGAATATTAAAATAACATAAACGGAGCTTCAGCTTACTTGACTAACATTTTGAATTAAACAGAAAATAATTTTTTGCGATACTCGAAGGCTCTCTCTGTTGACGTTCGTTTCCCAAAGTCAGAGTGATTTCTGACTGGCTTATTGGATATCCACCACAGAACTCCCGCCAACACATCTGCCCCAAAGCTATTGGCAGTAGTTGATTTTGGTATGATTCTGATAAGTAAAAACAAAAAGACTCGTGCCTATCATAAAACTGTTGATTTAAGAGCTCTGTGGAATGGAGCAGGGTACAGTTTTCCATGAGGGCGAGTGATCGGGAATGGGGACCTGCTAGGAGCTGGTCAGGAAGCACTATGTGTGAATGCGCCACCAGTAGTGTCATCGTGGATCTGACACATTAGGAATCCACACTGCGGTAATGACAGCATTAAAGTCAACAGCCTGGACTTACAGGCAAATAAGACTTTGGCGCCGTGCACTGTCTCAATTGGCTTTATACACTGCTATGGGGAATTAAGCAGTTCACAAGACTGGCTTGAGCGAGAAGAAAGAAATGTGTTGACGCGGCGCTACTTTTACAGTACCCTGTCTTTTCATTCTGCCGTTCCTCTGGTCTCTCTTCTCTCAAGATCTTCCAGACCAGGTCGGATCGTACAATCCCAGCCCCTGCCTATAGGCCCTGAACTGGTCAACAAAAACCTGTACATTGCTACGTTGTGCTGTGCTATGCTAACTATAGTCCAAGCATCCCTCTGACCAAGTCGATGGCAGTTTTGTCCTCTTGCCGTTTTTAAAATCACCCTGAATTCTCAAGTTTGGCACGTAAACAACCATTAACGACTCTATTCAGCTGTCCTCATTCTGACTTCTTCCCAGGCTATCTTCACCTTTTAAAAAATATTGATCTAACAGACCTGCAAAACTGCTTCTGTTCCACTATCAATTCAGAGAATTTCCAACAGAGTATGACCTTAAAAAAGGAACTAACTGTTGACAGCTAAGTCTAACTTCTCCAATTAACAGCTGGTTTCACTTTGGTATTGGAAAACATTTTTGGAGTTAAAACGAGAACATATACAGGTAGAAAGATCTGAGGACTTGATTTATAACAACAATTATTTCCTCATCTGCCTATTTCGTTCTGCTACTCATACCTCATTTATGCCTTCCATTTTCTTTCTTCTTATCTTCTGGAATAGCGCACATGATTTTTCTCTTAATGACTGCTTGTTTTCCAGTACAGTAATTGCGCCTGGGATTTTTTTTAGCTGTTTAAAATGGCTTGCAGATTAAATGTATTTTGGTCCCTCATTTTATTTGAATGTCATTTATTAGTTTCAGTATTTTGATTGCTTGCGATTTTGCAAGCATTGTAAATTACCCCGGACCAAGAGGGGTTTTATCAGAAGTTCGCTTTCACATTCACATATCAATTTATCAAAATGAATCATGCTACTTTTTTGTAGTTCAGATGATATATTTTGTTAATTTAAATGACATCTGAACAAGAAACAGATTTAGCCACTTCAGTACAATAACTTAAAATATGAAACATGCATATCTACATTAAAGCACATTAAGCAGGAAAAACAGTGTACAGATTATCGTTCTCTTTACATCCTCAGAACATTATGAACATTAATGAAAAGGTTGACCAGAAGGATTCCATAAGCTTTAGAGTTTCCCAATACGTCAGAAGTTCACATTCATTTTCCAAAGCTTTATTTTTCTAGTGAAGATACTGTCAAATGAAAATAAGTCAGAGCACCAGATGGCTAAAAGTTGTGGCCTGTCATTAATCAACTTCACTCCTCAGTTGGCATATCAAGGCTATGATGATATATTCTACAACACTTAGGCTAAATAAAATAAAACATACAAAAAGGAACAGAGCTCTGCTTCTACCGAGATGGTTTCTCCTGGAATACATGCGCTTGAATGAAAATTCTGTACTGGCATTTCTGGGCTTTTGATAAAGCCAGGGAGACTGAGCTGTCTGAGGCTTTAATGTTTTGATTAAATTTGCTTCAAGGACAGAAAGAGAAAACTGAAAATAAAAAAGTTATATTTGTTAAATTGGACCAGTGGTTTAACTGCACAGCCAATAAAACTGAAATAGTACCAAGTAACACTTTTCTGATGGTAGCCAATCATTGAAATGCAAGGCATACTGAGTGTGGAGCTCAGTATCTTTTCCTGTATAATAACTTATGTAGGTCATGCAAGTAAAAAGGGAATCACAGTTAATCTGTGAGGAAAGTATGCTGATAAGATTTCTCAATCAGTTAAAAAAGCTGGCTCTTTGCAGTGGCACAGCATTGGTTCTACATATTGTAGGTATTGCCTGCCTTTTACCTGTTTTGTATATTAATCATCATTCAACTGGTCTTGAATGCCAGTTTTAGTATTCATGACCAGTGCCAAAAAAGCATATGCAAATATATAATTAAAAAATACACTTTTTATACACTTTTGGGTTTAAAAATGCAATGCCATTTTTTGGTCATCACAAAATTAACACTTTTACATGGCTGCCAGTTTATTGTCTCAATATAAGATTAAAAATGAAAGCAAAACTTATTGGCACAAAAAACTGGCATAGTTTCAAAACAATTACAATGCACATTCCCTACAAATTGAGTAACAAGTAAAAGCAAGTTTTGTGCTCCCTCGATAATTTGGTGTTGTCAAATAAATAAAAAATCACCCTACTGAGCCATGGCTGTACTGTATCTGCAAAAAAAAAAAAAAAAAAACTTCACTGGTTTAAAAAATGCACATTATCATTTATCATTTTTAACAACCGCTGTGTTTTCATTCAGCTCGTATCTGAGAAGTTACCAGAAATATCCAAAGCTACTTTCATGAAGGGTTTTCCTCTGCATGGCAACAAGCTCAGACAAGAGATGCTCTTTCTTACCAAGCAATTTAATTAACCTTTACTAGGCACCTGTAAACAGCCTCCTCTCACCCCAGAGCAATCCGCTTCCACTTCTTTCACATTATGAGATCAGTTGTGTCAACCCTTAACCTTGATATTGAGCAGACAGGAATATATAGAATCATCCACATCTTATTCAATTAAAGATTAAAGATTTGCTGACTGGAAGCAGTGATCAGGATTAGGTTTGTTCAATGCTCCCCCCCTCCCTCCCCCCCTCCCCATGGTAACAGTTCTGACACTTCAGAACACTGCAGTGAACTGGCTGCTTTGGAGACGAGAGGGACATCACTCTTTAAGAGGCACGGCACAGCAGGTCATTGGGTTCATGCTGCTATGGAGTGCTCTTTAGTGCAGCCAGAAGGCTAGGCTAAAGAAAGCTCACCGGCAGTAATTGGATTATCGAGTAATCTGAAAACAAACGGACAAAGATGGCAGCTGCAGGCTGCATGCCGACCGCTTTTAATAAATTAACAAATAAATTATGGACAAATCAAAGGCCACAGTCATACGTTTTCGAAACTCGTAGGGACGTGTTTGCGGTAATTTGCTTTCCTTGTGCAACCCTTAGAGTGAGTCTTTGCAGGCAGAACCACTGAATACTATTTTTAAGACCATGAATCAGTTTCACTCTGACAAGTTTGTACAGCAAGGCTTTACAGTATGTCAGTCTGTTTATCACGTGCTAACTGGATTTTGTCATTAATGGCTTGATGGATTTACCCTCCATAATCACCGATAGGTTCAATTTACAACAGGCTGCTTAATCAGCGTAATCCAGAACTACTGTCGTAGGCAATTAATTCAATTTCATTTCCTGTATCTGTAAACTGTCATTCCCCACATTTTAGTCAAGACACAGGTTAAACTCTTATTTTCTAGAGGCTACAGTTCCCCAATCCTAATATATTATAAAGCTATGTTATTATTACAATGTTATTGACAGCAGACAGAGAAGCACACTGAGAGGAGAAAAAGGTCCTGTGGCATTATGATTCACCACTGACCAATTATGAAACTCAAGAGGAGGCTCCGCCCACTGACCCCTGTGAGGTCAGAACAACACCTCTCAGGAAAGGCCAGTTTACACCACTCATTCCTGATTAGTCTGTCATCTTCTCCAACACAGCCTCAACAGAAACAAAGAAAAATACTACTGAAGAGGGCACAGGTGGCATGTTTCATTTCCTGAGAATATGTCTTCCTATCTGTAATCTGTAAAGAAGAACAATCTTTCTTATCATCTGTACCAGTGTGGGGGAGTAGTATGAGATTATATGCAGTGTCACATGGTACAGGAGTACAGGATATGACTCACTTCAATAAGACAGACTTTACTGTGCCACTGTTTAAGTTCACAGTTCACATAAGTCCCGGCCTCCTTGCACCACACATACACGCACATTAACATACAAGCACACACACACACACAGATTCATATACACATGCACACACACATTCATAAGCATACACAACAGGACAGATAATTAATTCAGTAGCCACAATGTGCTCTCATACAGTAGCTTTGCAGATTTGTCTACTTGGTCATGAGCATTGAATGGATTCCCAGCAGGTTACAAGTCACTGAATAATGTTACATAAATGAAACCACAATGATCATGCATCAGGAAGCTGGGGACAATGTGTAAGACTCTGACTATGATGGAAAGCCAGTCTCTTCATATAGCAGGCGTGTACCGTACTGTGGGATAACGGGTAAACAATGCCAAATTTACAGTCCCCCACCCCCTTGGCCGGGGCCAAGTAATTAAGGAGGAGGAGGAAGAGCTCCCCCTATTGAGTCTGGTTCCTCCCAATGTTTCTTCCTATTTCTTCCACCTAGGGACTTTTTCCCTGCCCCTGTTTATCTTAGCCTTGGTTCTGTTGGACTGTTAGGCTTGGGTACACGGTGAAATGTTTTTGTAAAATGAGCTTTAAAAATAAAATTGACTCTATTTGGTTTACAGTTATATTGCTTTACTTTTATTATTTTCGGATGAGCACCATGGTACAGAGGTAACCTCAGAGCACACAGTAACCTCACAAACAACGGAAATTCATACTATACACACTTCCGTGTGTACTTCAGTTTCATATCGATCCAAAAATAAACATTTGATGTTTTTTTTTTCTTTGTTTTTTATAGCTTTTAAAATTGGGTAAGCATGTTTCCTTGCTGACATTACGAGGACACTGTGTTTCATTTGGTGTTTGTGTAAATACTACCAATACTCAGGCCAAATCACCGATACCCCATCCATCCAGACCAGCACCACATCATTGGTGTGCCCATCTGAACAGAATGATCAAAGAAATTGATCAGCATTTTTCATCAAAAGTGATTGCAGATTTACTTAAATTAGTTTGCCGTTTCTTGTGAGGTCTGCGCTTAAGTGAATGTCAGTGCCACCATTTATTTTGAAGGTAAAAAAACAAAAAAATAACATTCAAAATCAGCTCCATCTGGAGAGAGTTCAGCGTGTAGCAGCAGAAAGGAAGCCAAACAGTCACAGTTCCGACACCTTTCCCCCTACACTGTGCTCCTGCTAATTTCTGTTGAAACAGGGAAAAGGGTGGGACTCTAGGCAAGCCCGCCCACAAAATGCATGTGGCCGATGACTGCCAGCGCTGGCCCGTGTGATGTTAGAACAAAGAAGAAGGACCCCAGTGAGCAAAATCCAGAATCCAGACATCCAATGGGGTGGAAATCAAGGCTGAGAGACAAATATCGACTAGGTCAGTGGTAACTAACCCTGTTTCTGGAGATCTAACATCCTGCAGGTTTTCATTTCAACCCCAATTTGGCATACCTGGCTTTACTAATTAGCTTAATAAGGTCTCCAGCTGTTAAATGAGGTGTGCTTTGTTGGGATTGGAATGAAAACCTACAGGATGGTAGAACAGGGTTGGTTACCACTGGACTAGGTTAACCCCAATATAGCTCAGGATATGGTTTGGATGTAGCCAGGCTGTGTCCTACATTCACTTTCACTTTTCAACTAAATTTAGCCAGGTTTTCACCTGAATGCTTGAAAGTGTTTCACTGAATTCTCACGACAAAAATGTCCCCTGGAAAGAAAGACAAGTGCAGCCCCAATTTTACCACAGGATTTGCCCTTGCACTCCCTTTCTAATGGAAGGATGCCTTGGGCTTTAGGACACCCATGAAAGGTGCCACAGTGTTGTGCTTTGTTGACCTCGGGCAGGAATATGGGAAACTGAACCTCCTCTGTATATTGTGGGAGGAGCCCTGAAACCTAACAACAGATACTCAACTCTATATTCATTTAATGGTTTCTCATCAGTTCTATGGAAGCCAAAGCACTCAAATTTGACACTTCTGTAAATTTATTTAAGAGCCACGGGCATATATAACTTGAACTGCAACACTGTACCAGAAAATCCTGTTTAACAACCTGTTCGCATGCAGTTAAGGAAGGACAGAAAGAATGGGAGGACAGAAATAATGTACTGTAGGAGCTGAGGCCACCCTTTCTCCCCACCCCAAGCAAGATCGGCTCTTTGTATTGACCACTTCCCAGCTAGTTACGATTCAGGCCTACCATCGGTTCAACTGTCAAATTTTTTTCTTTCTTTCTTTCTTTTTTTTTGCTCATTTTGCAAATTGACGTGTCAGCAGTGCACCAGCAGGGAGCTCAGGCGAGGCACCCGCGATGGGGATCAACGCAAATGGCTTGGAGAACGCAAAATGGCTGGAGAAGAGTCCTGCCGCATGCAGATAGCCGTAGTCAAGTCGGGTCATGCGGTTCATCTGGTTGCCCCTGATGAGCAAAATTCTGGTGGGCCAACAGCGGTTAGGTGGGCGCTCGCTCGCTCGCTGGGGTTTTAGCTGTCTGTGTTACCTGGCTCCTGCCACAGCTGCCTTGGTGGTCTGTTTCCTCTAAAGGCGCCTTTAAAGACCTCTGGAAACCAAACTACAGTCATTATAAAAAAACCTCACTTTTAAGGTGGTTATTTTCTATATGCATGTTTATTTTTCCTGTATCTCTGACAGCTGAATTAAATTTTTTTCACCCGCTGACAGAACTGTTCTGGGCCAAACCATTCCAGAATTTTGTTGGGTTTGGCTACAAAAGGTTTGATGTTTCAGTTTTGCATTTTCTTGACTAGTTTTAAATGCGTTACATTTCAATGGAAGGGCAGACATAGATAGTATGCTGTCCTAGATCAAGAAAGAACCCCTCCAAATGTGATTTTATAGAGTAATCAAGCTTTTGCTTCACTACTGAACATGACAGTCAAATGTAATTTGGCTTTATCCTTCATTAGAGTGTGACCAATATACAGCAGCCCATGCTTTCTGTGATAAATGGCCTGGATACAACCAACATCTGTCCTTAGCTTTCATATTTTTAATTACTTACATACACACTGAATGTGTTTTTTACTTACAAACACATTTTGGGGAGTTTAATTACCATGAAAACTATGTTTGCACAAGAAAAAGTTGAAGACAATACTGATTGAGTCAAGATCAACATACAGTTAGGGTAGCTATCAAAATCGAGAGCTTTTACCGACTTAAAATGAAGTGTATAGACGACTAGGCAATTCATAGACTAATTTCTTTCTTTTCTACTTGACATAAGAGTCGATACAATGATCCAATGCAGTTTGTAGAGTGCCCTTTTCTAGCTAACACAGAAAGCAAGAACCTGCTGGTCTACCATTGGCACCAGATGTTGGACGGCCAATATTTTAAAAATCAGGCTACTGCAGCCTGCTAGTGGCAGGAGATTCACCAATTATTATGCATATTTATTGCATTAACTACTTCACCCCAGTGAATAGTTTTGTGGTTAAAATGTGTTTGAAATGCCATCTAGGCATTCAGGTGAAAACCCGGCTACATTTGGTTGAAAAGGGAAAGTTTTTTAGTTGACATAGCCAGGCTATATCCAGGTAAAACCTGAGCTATATTCAGGGTAACCTAATCCGTTTACGTCAAAACATCATTCAACCTAGATTTCCACCCCTCTAGACATCTAGAATCTGGCTTTTGCTCACTGGGACCTTGACTGTGTGCTGGCAGGTAGGTGTAGTGCCAATCAGCAATATGCTCATGACTTACAACTTTGCTGATAGTGGTTCGCTATTGGTCAACTGGTGGGCTACTACTGTTTGTTAGTGGCAGGCAAACTAACCATCCCTTTAAGACGCATATATAAAAATAGCAATGCTACATTGCATTCATTTAACACCATTCAGAATAACACAGTGCTCTACAGTGAAGGAAGGGTAATGTCACCTCAACAACCCACCTGGGTGGTGCAAGGCAGCCATCCTGCCAGAACACTGCCAGAAAAAATGCATTATAACATACACATCCAGAAATTAGTATTAAGTCTGAGTCAGAGGAAGTTTTTTTGCATTTTCTGTATATGTTTTAAAGCACACAAACCATTTGTACAAGTAATTTAGGTTCATTTCCTTGTTCAAGGGTCTAGAGAATTGAAACTGGAACCTCTGTTTCATAAGACCAGTTCCCCCTAACACACACACACACCCCCATATCAACATGGCAAGTATGTACGTGTGTACATGCATCCCGTTCCCCCGCCCCCCCCCAGCTCTGTTCGGGCTGGACTGGACGCAAGGGAAAAGGGAGCTGAAAACAGGTGAACGAAAAACAACAAACAAACGTGTTGTGACAGAACAGCATCCCCTTGAAAGAGCAAAGCCCTCTGGGTAAAGCCATAAAAAGTAGCTGTGTGTGAAGAGCTCAGCGCAGCGCACACAGGGCTACGTGAGTCTGCCTGATGGATCTGGCGCTGCTGCTCTTCCACACGCACGCTGAAGCCGTTTTCTGCGCAGTTTAATTTAAACGTGTTTTGCCAGCGCGGAGGAGAAGAGGAACGAAGTTAATGCACCAGGCATCCCGAGAACTGGCTATAGCGAAAAAGCTTCCTACTTCTGAGAGAAACAGCATCTGCATAAACAAAAACAAAAAAAAAACTGTTTGGATCAGTTAAGTTCTTGTGAACGAAACACTCACAAATTCCAGGAAAGGTCTAAATAAATAAATATGGGATTCGTATTACCTTCCGTATTGGAAAAAAGTGGAAAAAAACTGAACAAAACGTTGGCTTTGAGATAGCAGCAGTGGCAGACTGGTTCTGCGCCAAAGGTAGAGTCACTATCAATAGATAATACAATTATATTCAATTATTCAAAATAATCCAATAGTCATGAAAGTGAACATGAACTGCCAGGCAGTCTAGCAAAGGGCAAAAATAAAGGCTAGCGCTGGAAGTAGGAGGCTAGCAATGTACTGGCTGTCTCAGTCAGATAACAAATTCTCATTTTGGGGAGGATGGGGATAGCACCACCAGAAATGAACAGATGGTATCAGCGACATCTCTGGCTGTGTACCTGAATGCCCTTATCGACAGCTTGTATAATGTGCATTTTATGGTGGGAATGTGCATTTTATGGTCGAATGACACTTTTCCGTGCATTCTTGCCTCATTTTCTGGCTCGAGTAAAGAATGCAAAGTATTACTCCAGCCATCCATGAAAAATACTAAATTCTCACTCCAGATGTGTGTTCTGTTGACGCCTTAAGCACATATCAAATGAGTATTTAAATTTGGGAGTTTTCCAAACGGTTTTTACATAGATCTGCATCAGATGCATGACACAGTTGTCTCAGTTTTCAAAATGAAATTTTTAAGCCTGATGAATATTGCCATGCATAAAAAAAGATGCCCTAGAAACATGAAATGGCATCGGAGATCTGGAAATGTGTGAAATTTTAGCACAAAACTATTGCGTTTTGAAGGACATCATTATTCTGAAGTGATTCCAGAGAGCTCTACTTCCTAGCCCCGCCCCCTGGGGGAGTGACAGGAAAGGTAACTGGTAAAAAATAAGCTGTCCAGACCGGAGCAGCCTTGGCAGCTGTGGTGGTGAAAGGTGCACAGAGGCTAAGGGTGAGAAGCAATCTCAGAGCGGTCCTCCAGCTGAGTACTGAGGGACCCGGAACGTGCCCACAAAACATCCGGAACACGCCGGACCAAGCCCCCAGACAAGCCTGCGAGTTCCATCAGCAGGGAGACATCGAATCCCCCCCCCCCACCACTGGGCTGTAATGTCACACATTCTCACGCAGTTGCTATGCCACCTCAAACACCGTTGTCGCATCTTGTCCGTCTGTGCGCTACACCGATGGCTTAATGCAAGTTGAGCTCAGCACAGCATTGCACCATCCAGCCCTCAATCAGCCTCAGAACGAAATCACTCTAAAGCTTCCCGTCAAACAAGTACAGTCAAAAAAGTCTTTCTCCTATGACCCACTGTACCGCAGACATTTTAACTGGCACAAAAATTATTATTTTTTTATTTTCTGCAGCAATGATTTATATTCCTGTTTTATGGCCTTTGTCCAATCTCTGAGCAGGCCCATGCGATACAGCATGTGTGCTTTTTCTGTGGGCTGCCATGAGGCATCTCCTCTTCTTACTTTCTTCAGCTACAGGGTCAATGTGTCATTCTACTGCATATCCCGAAGGCAACACAAGACCTGTGTGAAACCCCGGTATAGACCCCGATGAGTAAACAGGATTTTCAGCAGCTGTATAACAGTAATCCAGGATCAGTCAATGCACAGAAACTTCCTGTTGCACTTGTTTCCAGTACACTTTGTTTGTAGCAATTTCGGTAAAATACTGTATACCGCATAATTCTATACAATCCACAGTTGGTTCGTAGTGATTTTTTCAGTGGACTTTACTGAATTCCAGTTACCCAGAATCCGATTGGTACACAATTTAAAAGTTGAAACGTAGTTTCATAGTGGCCCTACATACATTTTCACTGACAAATTATATGCCATTTACAATTTCCAATGGCAGCTAAGATCCACACCTTTCCAATATGCACTCCTGCAATGTTTATAGACCTGCATATAAACTATAAACGACTGTAAATCTAGCAAGTACGTAATGGTATGTAACCCACAACAAGCTAAATGTCACAATTCTTTGCATATTCAGAACCTTTCATACATGCAAATATTCACCCACCTGATACAGACTGTTTCATATCAAATACTCCTAGTCTGCCAGACCTAACTGATTCAGGTAGCATCTTGCATGATTTAAAAAAAAAAAAAATCTTTATGAAGGCTAGATTTGCTATAAAAGAAAGCAGATCCAAGTTAATCTGTAAATACAATAAAACCAGTCTCACAATAAACACTACAGAATCAATATTTGTGCACAAAGACACAAAATAAACTTGAACTATCCTTTGTTCAGTCATGATTGCCGCAAAAAAATATGTTAATTCCGTATTCCCATAATAACAACAAAAACAACAACAACAATAGCTAAATGAAGTAGGCTGTAACTTTGAAAACCGAGTTGCTCTGGTTTACTAGAAAAGAATTCCGAAGTGGCAGCAGATCTTTTTCTCAGGATCAAACATAGCAATCTGTTGAAATTCAGTATGTACAAATATACTGCATAGCTTGTATTGTAAACCCAGAGGGTATTTCGCAAAGCAGGATTACTGAGTTAGCCACATAACTGCAATGAGTAAAACCTGGAACAGCTCTTTTTACTACAGTCCATGTTCCAGAATGGGGAGGGTACCGGGTTTTACTCAGTGCAGTTATCCAGCTAACTCAGCAATCCTGCTTTGTGATACAGGCCCCAGCAGAAAGGAGTCAGTGGCATGTATACACAGTCGATGGCATGTAAATGCCCTGCCAAACTTCCACGCTGTGTGGCAAATAGTGAGCCAAAATGGACTGAATCACCAGTTTTGTTACTGCCAAATGCCTCGGTCCGTTTGTTTTATGAATAAACCATACGATGTGGGAAATACTTCAAATGATAAATAACAGGTACAAACTATTTTTTTGGAACAATGCAAAAGAAATGTGTTACTGTGCTTCGGGTAATTCTTTGGAGGAAATCGAAATCCCATTTGTAACACCAGTTTAAAAAAAAAACCCTGCAGGATATCTAACACATATGGCATAGTTTAATACGGTTTAATACGGACGGGTAATCGCGGACGTGCTAATGTAGTGTGTTCAGGAGCTCTAAGGGCAGGGTAGGAATGGCCACTCATGTCCAGACAGGTTCCAAGAGCTGCGATAAGGGGGAACACCCCCCAGTGAAGAGAATAGAGAGGAGAGTTGTGGGGACACGCGTTGCTTCCTTTGCTCCGTTGAAGTGACCCCACCACACATGGAGCACAGAAATACCAGGTCCGGCCCCAGATATAGGCTTAAGGGAAAATTAAGGAGTGTGGTTTTTTTTGTCAGAAGGAAGAAGGAAACTTTAGCACTCGGGCATGCCCACAACTTTTTCAAGCGGCGTTTCAGGAAGGAGTTCACATGAGGACAGGCTTCTTCTTTTTAGCCGTGCATTCATGGGGAGATTTGCAGCACCCTGTCAGAAATGGACATGCATGTGTGGGAGTGATTATGTTTGTGTATACATTAGAGAGAGAGAGAGAGTGTGTGTGTTTGTGTGTGTGTGTGCATGCGTGCATGCGTGCGTGCGTGCGTGAGCGAGAGTGTGAGTTGTGTGTGTACGTGCCTGCATGAATACGTGTGCGTGCGATGGAGGAGGAGTGGGAGGAGGTTGACTGGAGGTGAGTGCCAGCGAAACAAAACAAAATTCTGTCTCTAACATACAAAAGATATAAAGTAAAAGGTTTACGGGCCTAAGAATTATTGTTATTACATGCTGTGTACGTTGTACGTACAGGAAGAGGAAAGGCACCCAACAGTCAGAGGTACGGTTACCTGCAACAGTCGGTAACTACCACACACAGCAGCTAATCTCTCAGTTATTTTCATTTTCCCATGGTACATCTGAGATACAGGAAGGCCAGTCCACATTAATCCTTAAACCTAGTCCCAGAAAAAGCACTCTCATATGCCTACATAATAAAAGCAATATTCAATATATTATTGTAATAAACATTGGATTAAAAAAATATATAACATACAGTATGCCACGTGTCTATTTTTTTAGTCTTTAAAATAAAGATAAAAAATATGTACATGTTTTTAATCTTTATTTTAAACATTATAAAACAGTGTGCCATGTCTCCATTGCCTCATTCATAAGTATTTGTGATCATAAAACCAGAAATTAAATTAAACAAAAGTCTGCACAATTTATCTAGAATTTGAAAAGTGTAAATTTGTCCCACTCAATAACAGAAATAGAGCATTTGTGGATCCACTTCACTCTTAAAAGTGCTCCTCAGACAAGTTATTCCTAAAGGCTTTAGATTTTAATCATTATCAACAGCAATGCAGCATGGGAACTAGTTTGCATATGTTTCCTATAATAAAGCTGATAAGAAAAAGGTTAACAAGGCCTATTAAACTGACTCGACCGAGCACAACTTTCATTAAAGCTGGGAACCTTACTCTGACAAACTGTTTCTTGTGGAAGAATGCGCAAAAGATGTACTGGCAATTCTAATTTACCTGAAGAATGTAATGGAAATTATTTTTTGAGTCCTGACAAGCAGGTTTAACATGCCTTACAGGTGGAGTGTCCAAAGCAAACTCTTAAACCTACTGCACGTGTGAAAGAGATACTATGAGATGTAAATCATATGCAGCGGGAAACCCTGGCTAAAGCTTTCACTCACGCTACACAAGCAAACCAACAGTGTGGGTCTTGAAGCAACTCGGCCAGGCTCAGCGATTGCAGCAGACACTCTCCTACCCTGATCGCACATCAACAGGGGCGGTCACTTCAACCCGACCTGCTTCACACCACCAATCAGCACTTTTGCACCTGGTTCTGTTGACAGATTTGAATAGAATAGGGTGGTACGCAGCATGTCTGACGGTTATTGGATCATACCTGGATGTGAACACAAACAATGTTCGACCATTCACGTTCACTCAATTTCATACCGTACAATCGTTTCCAATTATAAAAAATTATAATCTGAAATTAAAAGAATTGTTTAAAAAATAATGTATGCTTTTCCACGCCGATTTGTAATGCCCAATCATATTCACCACTCATTCCCACAAAATCTCTGCCATAGAGACAGGCAAGCACAAATAATAATGCATCTACCACATCTGGTCACACTTGCACACTCCGACTGCAAGTCGGACACGAGTTGGAGGAAGACACTTCATTCATCTTAGCAGGGGGACTGTGGGTGTGATGATTCCATCGACACATCATAAACCCCATCATGCCTGCATTAAGTTACAGCTAACTGTGCAACAATCAACACTGAAATGGTCCAGGTTTGATGCCAGATTTTGGGGCCTGTCCGTGCATTAGAACAGTGCCTTAACAGGATCAGCCACCCCGCAGCCCAAAATGAAAATAATGCTGATCCGCATTGCAAGTTTTTAAACAAATTCAAGTAGGTCCAGGCCTGAAGCAAACCAAGACTAAACTCAAAACAAAACCTTCGAGGGACCACCAGCATTGCAAATCGCATGCAAACTGAACTTGACCAAACCGAACGGGCGAGCGACTAGCACGGCTCGGCGTGCTCTCGGTGCTTTGCACGCGATGCTACACGACGCACGGGGAGAACGCGTGGCGGTTCGGATTTAATTGGGCATTTGTATCCAGTGGCGTAGGGCTTAATCAAATCAACGCCCTCCATTAATTCAGTATAAGAACATACAATTAAGCGCCTATTAGCGATCCAGCAGGAATATGCGCGTTCGTCCCAGTGCAGAACATTGCGTTGGCAGGGGTCCAGTTACAAGTGTTCTTTCCCGTTGAACTGATCCTCCCCTGTTGTCTTGTCAGCTGTTGAGCCTTAGCTACACAGGGCAGGTAAACACACTTTAGAAGCCCGCGAACCTCTGAATGAGCAAACAGTTTTCACGTTAACACGTTATCCACCCCTTATTGATACTTTGCATTGGACTGTGATTGGTCCATGCAACATTGGTTCCCCCCCCCCTCATTTTTATGTGTAACACCTTTTTCATATGGAGCAACCCTCAGTTTGGGATCCACTGCTACGGGCAGTTTCCTTTGCACTGGGTGATTGATTTTGACTTGAATCCAATAGGCCAATATGGCTATCATCATTTGAGAATAATGTCTCTATCGCAGTATGATCAGCAACATTTGCTTAATGCTCGTTTTTATCGTTGTGTAACCATCTTGTCTTTTGCATTTCGTTCTTTTTACACTGCTTTTTACAGCACCTTGCTAATCAGCAATGCCTCGCTTCAATTCAAACTTGCAGCCTTCAGGTCAGAAGTCCCTTTTCAAACAGGATTCAATTATAAACATTTACTACAAAGTTTAGTAAAAATGAAACAGTTTGCCATTAACAGTTTCAAAGTAACCAGAGAGAATCAACCAGTTTCAGGGCTCTTTGGTCTTTAATGGATAGCCTAAATAGAATCTGAGAGTGAATACAAAGCATTCCTCCATGACCAACTTTGACTTTGCTCTCCCGTGCAGAATCCCTGAGTAAATAGGGTATTGGATGATTTTACACACACAAGTAATTTAGAACGTAAAAGTAGGTCATTGATAATGTTTCCTCATTTGTTATTGCTTGGCTGAAATGACATTTATCTGCGTCTGCGTGGAACAACAGTAGTTAAAAGTAATTCGTTTCCTCTTCGCATAATGTTTAACCAGTGTACATTTAATAAACAATATACTTTGTCCACATAGTGGAGGAATGTGCCTCCACACATTTTTTAAGTATACATTCAGTCTCAGTAGATCTTTTTTTTTTTTTTTTTTTGCATTTAAATGAGTTTAAAAGCTCTCAAAGCGGAGCCAGCTCACACTGTGTAATCCAGATTCCTCTGCTGTACAGCCTTTTTTAATTAAAAATGTTACCCCCGCCTACAGGCCCACCAAAGACAGACACACATAGCTGGGATTTCACTCTGGGGGTTAGCGGGAGCCAAAGATTTGAGCTTTTACTCTTATGTAATGTATTGTATCAGACGACGGTTTCAGTATAAACGCAGGGCTCGGATATCACAGTGAAAACGTCCACAGCAGCACATTGGCAGAACGATCCTAAGAGAATGGGTTTGACCTCTGCGGTTATGAAGTCCCCTAGTTCTGTGGACACTGCTCAATGTCAAACCCGATGTCAAATCTGTGTGGCGCCCTGCCACTCCACCCACGGCCCTGTCATCCCGTCTGACACTACGATAAGCTGGATCTTATTAAGACAAGGGTGGCTGGGATTCCACAGATATCCCTGGACCATATGGCTTTACAGTAGGACTGTAGTGCCATTTCGCTGTCTGGTTAGTGGGTTTTTTCCACTCTGTCGGATACACATTTCCTTTTTTCCTATCTTATCAGACACACATAGCTTGCTGTAAGCCAATTATTGATCTAGACACAGCAAACTCATGCAACCATTATATAAAACAATTGAATCTATCTGTGAAATACCCTCAAGGTAAAGTTTTTTTTATTTATTTTTATTCCAGCAGAGTAGAGACTGAGCAAAAGGGGAAATTGATTTCTGTTATCCTGGACGCAGTGCTTTTTTCCTCAGGGTCAAATGAGGTCAATAATACAGAATAGGGTTCAAATGGGAGGGTGACAACTGTTACTAAGCTGTAGGTTGACCTCTGCGCTTAATTTACTCTCAAAAGATCCAGTCGTCTGGTAATTACTGCTTCTGCTTCACCAATAGAAAAGGGCAGATTCTTTTCACGAGTACAAATTCTAGACAGAGATTACCCAGATACACCCTTGACCACACGCATCCATTCAGAAGGAGAAGGGCGTGTCCCAGATGTAGAAGACCAGGGCCAAAAAAGAATGAGCATTTGAAGTAAATGAGCACCTTTAGAAATAATTTCATTTTATATTCATGGTGTATTCTCAATTTAAACTTTTCCTGCAATAATTTCATCGTCTGCAGACAAATTTATTGCCGCAGTGAAAGGACCATCTGTTGGAAGCATCTGCATTTTCTGCTGAAGTTCTGTAAGTGCACCAAAAATCTATAATAAAACATAGAAGCATGTGACCATACTGAGCTTTCTGATGTCAATCACTTGTCCTCCAACCTGATCTGGCCCATCCCTAAGCTTGATTAAGAGTGATGTGGGGGGAAAAAATCCCATTCTTTACAGACAGGCGGTGTGAAAATCAATCAAACACAAAGAAGTGAAAATCATCAACTAAATGCTTTCATTGTTCCCATAATTGTTCAACTAAATCTACTAATTTGCCAGCAGTGTGGCCCAATTAATTGGCCATGCAGCTAATTGGGCTGCAGTGTGGGGTTGTGTGTTTATAAACAGGAAGCTGCTGGCTTTGAAACACCATTGGAGTAATACTTATGTACTAGTGGCTACAAATAGAAATAGCAACTGATAAAACTTTGGTAAAGGTTTGTTAAATCGGTAAGTGTGTACATGGATAAAGTTTAAAATGTGTGTCTGGTAAATGGATTAAGTGCAAGAGTTTGTGGGGTTTTGTGTACACTAGCATATGAGTATACGGTGAGAGAAAGTGACTTTTGGCCAGAGGTTTGAAAGTTCAACTAGAGGCACAAAATAGTTAACCCAAATTGCTTCAGACAAATGGTTTCTGCCAATCACAGCAAGATCAATTCTTGAAATTAAATGAATGAAGGGGCCTAGTCACAGTGTGGTGAGTGGATGCACTGCCCACAAGCAGCAATCTTGGGTCAGGGTTTAGGATAAGAATTGGCAGGATAATCCTTCATTTTGGAATGAGAGTGGCTGGGGTTGAGTTGGGGGTGGGGGGAGGGAGGGGCAGACATAACCAAAGCCAGCTCAAGCGGGGATCCTATTGCCATTGCCAAGCAACACCAAGAGTGGTTTAGGAAGACTGTAGGGCCGTGTCAACCACAAGGTCATTACCACTGTCCTTGGCCCAGTTCATCTTACGCAACTGAACTAACAATGCTATTGTGGCTGACAGTGTGGGTAATTGTGGAGGTTGTAGTGGTGAGTTGGGGGGAAAAAATCATTAACTGGAAAGCACTGAGTCACATTGGGCTAGAACACTGAAATTGGTTATCCTGGAATAGCACTGCGATGCACAACCCAGAAAAAGATCACTGTGTTTACGGATCTTATGTAAGCTTATGTTAGGGAAACAAAATTCATGGTTTTGTTAGGTTTTCTGCATATTTTGGACTTACAAAAATTAAAGTTTGCTCAACATACGTATAAGTATTAGAAGTATTAGTAATTTCCAGGAGCAGAAAATATATATTTTTTATAACAACTAGGCCATCTAAATGCCCCCTAAAAAAGTATTGCAGCCTGGTCTCTTTTAAACACATTTTTTTAATGGCATGCTGGCCCATTTACAGAAAATAGCAGCTTAATCCAACCATTTGGCAACAAAAGCATGGAACCTACTATTAATAATTAATATATATTGCTTCAAAACTGACGGACCCCTTCATAAAAGATATTTCCATTACACAAGGTTGTTGTCGGGTGTCTTGATGATAATGGGATAAATTGGGTTTTGAGCATACATGTTCCCTTGATAAGAGATAGACTTTGGCTCCTAGTTACACTACGGTGAATGTCAGTGTTTACAGACGATATCAGGGTCACATGTTTCTGTTGTAATGGCACAATCGTCGTTTCTCAGTGTGTGTTCTCTGCATCCCTGTTCAGGCTTGTCAGGTCTTTGCCCCCCCCCCCCCCCACCCGCCCCTCACTGGATTTCTCTTCACTGTTTCCGACAATGCAGGCTTAATGATAGAAGCTTATAAGCACCTTGACTATAAGGCATTTTCATTGAACTGTCACGACGCATATCTATAAATGCTCCAGTCCATAACTCTATAACATGATCTTTAAATAAACAAATGAAACATATTCATGATGGAGGGAGATAACATAATAATTTAATTTAATTAAAATAATTTAAACCAACTTCAGGCAAAATGAATGTAGCCTAAGGTGTAGGCTTGAAAAAATAACATTTAAAAAAATCTAACTTGTGCGGTTTGACACAAAACAAACGGAAATATAACATTTATTTCCGTCAAACTCAAACTCACTCTGTTTCTCGATCAATAATAATAAAGGGCGATGAAAGCCCAGAAGTTGTTATTCGCTTGTCTGTCTCCTGAAAAACACCAATAACAAATTTGGCACTGAATCTGTAATTTTCCTCATAAGAATGGATTTATCACCTTCAGCTTCTAATACACCGCTGACACATGAGCAACTAATAAATCTAAATGATTACAGTTGTTATTTTTTCAAACCCTACAGCAGATATATGTAGGCATGCACGTTTCTAAAACATTAATTCTACTTTTCAGTGGATTCTTTCTGCTCCCCCGAGATGAGTGGCAGCTTGCGGCACTGTAACCCTTCCCATAAAGTGTCCTTAAGTCTTCATTTAGGGAAAAATATCTCCAGTATCTCCGTAATATTATTGATGATGATGATGCTAATAACAAAAAAGTCACTTACAGGGTCAGTCCTCATAATGTCACCTCACAGTACAACTCACAGTACTCAAAATGTTGCCTCTAGTAGTAAGTCCTCGCAGTGTTGCTTCCACACACAAGACATACAATGCCAATGTTCAAATGTAGCACGTGTTTCTTACCTTTCTGTAATGTAGTTCTGACCCGCATAACCTCCTGCTCTGGACGACAGAGGGCCCTGGGACAGGTCCGGGTGAGGCTTCCAGGCCTCCACTTGATGCGTAACGGGAGAAATTAGATTCAACAAGGGGTTCGTCTGGTCCTTCACGTCGTGCCGCGAAAACGACATCATTCCCTGCGCTCCGATCTGGTAATGAAACGAGTGGCCGCTCGAGTTGACGCCGACGATGGCCGACGCCGGCACGCCGCTGTTCTCGTGGTAGTAGCAGCCGTCGTTCAGCTCCTGCTTAATCCCCTTTGGCAGCGCGGCGTTGGGAAACACACCGGGGTCATAGTTACCATTCAGGGAAGAGACGGGAGGTCCCAATATCCCAGAGAGGCTGTACTCATCTATGTTATCCCTCAGGGACAAGTAAGTGGTCTCCGTGGCAGGGAAGAGACTCACAGAGTGCTGTGGCTGGTCGTAGGGAAGATTCAGGCAGGCTCCGCCGTGGTTTGGCTCGCTTTTTATTTGCACGGAGAAGGCCGTGGCGGACGAGCGTCTCTGCTCAGAGGCCAGACACATGCTCCTGCCCTCGGGGTCGGGTTCGTTCTTGATGTACTTCACCGAGCCCGTCTGGTCCAGGCCCACGCTGTACGTCTCCCCGTCCTCGCTCTCCACCTTGGGGAACTCGAAGCCTTTGAACTCCCGGCCCCTCTCGCCGGGGCTGAGGCTGTCGCTCTGGACCAGGCCGAGGCCCAGAGCGCTGTCGGGGCTGCAGACGGGGAACCCCGACGAGCTCGGGGGGCTGGACACCGCCGCCGCGTTGGCGGCACCGGGGCTGGAGCGCAGCGGCGGGTGCGCGTTGCCGCCGTTGCCGTTAGCGCCGTGAGCGGGGCTCAGCGCCGAAGACCGCAGGTTGGCGCTGCAGGAGGGCGGCGACCTCACGCTGCTCATGCTCCGCGGGCTGGAGATGGGCGACCGCAGGACGTTGAGCGGACTCGCCAGCGGGGAGCCGACGCCGCTGGTGTTCGACGGGCTGCACGTGGTGGGGAGCCGGGGCTGAATTCGGGAGAGGACGGGCCCGGGGAGAGCCTGCTGGATGGGGCTGCCCACAGACGTGCGGGGGGGTCCCGAAACAGGAGGGGCTGGCGATGGAGGACACTAGGCTGGTCGGGCTGGAGAGGGAGCTGTGCGAGTTGTGGGGGCTACAGCAGACGGCCGGTGCCAGAGAGCCAGACCCCTGCGCGACTCCCGAGGAACCATCCACCGGATTCTTCAGGAGATTGGGCACCGTGGGACAGGACAGCGGCGGAGGCGTCAATTTAGGACTGCCGGCCGACCCGGGCAGGCCGACCTCCAGGTGCGGCCCGGCGCCGGTGTACAGTTTCTGGGGAGCGCAGTGCCCCTCGTGGGCCCGCTGCTGGCCATAGCCGTAGTCCACATCTCTGACGTCATCCATGTACAGTCCCATGGACTCCGCCACCGTTTTGGAAAGCTCTTTAGAGTCCGGTTCTAATTTGACGGAAGTGCCGGAACGCGGGGGGGCGAGCAGTCGAGCGCGTTTCGCGCAGGGCGGGGGCGCCTCGACCTTGTCTCCATCGTTCTCCTTGAAGCTGTCCGTTACATTGTGCCCGGAGTTGACGTTTAAACCCTCTATTAAAATGTCACAGTTGGTCTGATTCCCGTCCACCCCTGAACAACCGTAATCCCTGTTGGGCGCGTGAGGCCACCTGTGTTCTGTGTCTTTGCCTTCAAAGAAGCTTTGGTATCTCTGTCTTTCCATGACTGGACCATTGATACTCCTGGATGATGGGGGGGGGGGGGGGGGGGGGGAGCAAAGCAAAAGAGCATTTAGAATGTGTTCCTTGAATAATTTATCACTCATTATTGCTGCTGTGACGTCCATACACATCTGAACAAAGCAATGAATTGAAAACGACGTGCATCTGTTTGATTAGCCCTTAAAAGCATCAGAATATGATATATTTCCTAATGTGCTGATAAATATATTTTGTGCATTGTTCATGAGGAGAGATATACATTTGTGATATATCCAGAATATAGGCACAAAGAAAACAAGTTAGGCTAACATCCTTTATATGTTAATGTGTTCTAAAAAAATCTGAATTGGTACATTTATTTTCTTAAATTAATTTGCATTCTGTATAATAGTTATGCTCGGAGTGCAATGGGCACACATACACAAGTCCTCAATTACATATTTGAAACCAATTGTCAAAGGTCTTAATAATATCCAGTGACAATAACTAGGAAGCACAGCCAGGTACTGAGACAGAGCAGAGGTGAGATATGATCTGTCTAACAGGGGGATGGGGCCAGTGGGACAGAAATTTTCACTCATGCCAAGTAACACCACTGAGTGCCACTTTGAAGTTGATTTTGGCAGTGCTATCCAATGCCTTTCCCAATGGATGTGTTTTTGCTATTATAAAAAAACATAACGGCACAAATGCATAAGTTAAGGATTGCATTTCTGGTAATGTGTCTCATTGACTGGTCATTTTATTTGCTTATCTTTAACATTGAAAACTATTTTATATTGTGGAAAATTCAACATAATGTGCTACTAGTTTCATTATATTAGATAACCCTTCGTCCCACCCAATTCTCCCCAGGGAAGTATTTATTTATTGATTTATTGATTTATTTATTTATTATAGGTGCTGCTTTAAAATTACATCACGTGGCTCTGTGGAGTTCTCTTCTAAGTTACACCCACCTCTTCTTTCCAGTCATTGGACAAAATGAGAGGCGCTGCGTGAAAACTTCCATCATGCTACCTACCGATTGGTTCGACTGGTTCGACTACTGTCTTTCGCGCATTTATTGGTACTGCAGTCAAAACATTGCTGGTACGTCGCCTAAAATTATAAGATCTATAAGGCTACAGAGAATAAGGGAAAGTGGGGGGAAATGCTTAGATGAAAGCAGTATGCCGATTTCTGTTCTCCGTAGGAAGTACTTCAAAGGAAAATGACATGTTAATTTTAACAACTCAGCAGATTTCGTCAAATATAAATTTGCACCCATACTTTGCAAGGACATGGTCAACACGAAATAGACAAATATACTTTATTATGCGATTTTTTGATGTATCTTTTTATTATTGATCACTGCAAGTGCTAGAAATAGTTTAAACGCAGAATTGCAAGCTTGCGTATATTACCAGCCTACACGGTACTGATATTAGTGACCACACCAGAACCGCGAATTAATGTAGACTAAGTCCTTGTAATAAGTAGGATATAAACAAAATCCTTAAGTTTCTGCAGACTTTTTTACGGTTCCGTTTAAAACTTTCTAATGAGAGGTTGACAGAAACTATGAAATGGGGTGACAGGGGTTAAGGTTGCTTCTCCAACTAAGGTAGGTTACTATTCATAATTTGATAAATATTAACTAACTAGGCTATAAAATATATCGTTATATTAGTCAAGTCAGATTTTATTAGGTAAATAAACCGGGGTTAGAGGAAATACATGTAGGCTTGTTTACACGGTGAAAGTTATTAATAGTTTGAGCATCCTTTTCAAAACTTAATGAAACATTAATTTTTGTTGCTATTCGTATTGAGGAGATTATATAGCACGCTGAACTTTATTAAACTGAAGTTATTATTGAAATTATTCAGTAGGCTAGCCTATATGGTTTTATAGACCGTACTATATCAGTTGTGGTTTCATAGGATATCTGAACCGTGCGTTTTACGAGGTCTCGGGAAATTCAAAGTGAATATTTTTACTTTGACTAAATCTTTTGAACTTGAAAAAAACAAACAAATATTCTATAAAGTGTAACTGATTTTAGTCGACTACATATAACCGAACAGTGTGAGTCCTTACCTGAATTACGACATCCAATTTAGTCAGGTGACAGTGTTGCTGGGCAGCAATAATCCAGAAATGAAAAGAATAGACGATAATAAACAGAAAAAGATTTTTTCCTTACAATATTCCCAGTGTGCTGACAACCATTTACTCCTGCCATACATCCACTAGTTCCAGTTCTGACAGCTTAAAGCGCAAAAGTGTATGGCTGCATTTCTCAGTCGTAATCCTGTACAGCACAGTGGCGTTTTAGTCGATTGACACCGACGACTCAACAGTATGGTCTAGTTTTTGTTTTTTGTTTTTTTTACATTCACTTCATATTACGGCTGATTTCCGATTATGTTGCTTCCCGACAGAAGACTGGTAATAACAGCGAAGCAGTCAGACAGACTTGCAGTGAGACGTCATTCCGTGCACATGGATCCTCCTACTGCAACGAGTGCATTACAAACTCAAGGGATGGGAGGGCGCGGGTTGGGAGGGGGTAGACTCTACGGCTGCTGCACAGAGGTTCGCTACTGCAAACCTTTGGAAGTAGGACAGGGCATTCTAATTAAGCAGGTGTTCCGTTCAAGCTAAATAAACGGAGGAAAGAAGATGGTAAAAAGAATTAAACTTGTAGAGAATGCCATTTTGTTGCAATGTACCATGGCCGATTAGGTTTTGTAGCTGTAAAGATTAAACTGTTAGCTATGTGATAAAATGCACACATAGATCAATGTCAGACCACGTGTGAAGGTATATGCTTGTATTATTTATCACCGTGGAACTGAAAATAATATCTTTCTAATTATCATTCCAGCGACATATTCTGATACTGCAATGCAGTTTGAGTTACCATCAGGTTGAATGTATCTTCCATTTTAATTAATCGTAAGTTTGCTTATGTGGTCTTACTTTTCGGGAGTGCTGACTTGCATTGTAATATGCCCTCTGTGTGATGTGGTATGGTGTGGTAGGCTATAACGCGCGTCTTCACATCAATGCTTATGTCATAGCCTACTAATTGTGCCACATTTATAGGGTATATGAAGATTTCTGTTGTTTTAAGCTAATTAATCTGAAAACAGCAATGAAACAGTAGGCTACTCCTGTAAATCTATAGAATTATAAAACATACAAATGAATAAGGACATATAAGTTACGGATGGCAAATTGCACATTTCATTTAAAGACGACGTTGAATGTATAAACAAAATGTCTGGAAATGTCCTACCACAATCCACTACAGTAATTCATAATCATTGCCATGTATTTTTGAAGTTTATAACGAACTCCCAGTCACATACTTAACACAAAAACCGAAGTCGTATTCATGTCGCATCATATTCAGAAACATTGTTCGATATGCCTGCATTTCCGGATCTAGCACGTTTCTCACATGGTCTTGTTAGAAAAATTTCCGTTTGCATAGCATTGAACATTTGCAATGTCTACAACTGGCAGTCGAGGGACGGTGAAATATCGTCCCACCAGGTGGTGCTATATTGCTGAAACTGCGGTGTATTGTAAGGGCTGAGAGGCTGATTTATGTTGCAGGGTGACACCGTAACGTAATGTCACTACAATTCTTGTTTTCATAAGTCTCAGTAATGTCCTGCTCAGAGATATTACACAGTACTGCGCTGTCTTTGGAAAGAAAATGTGTTTGGTTACAGTCTTTTCTCTAGATACTGCTTGAGAAATAGAAAGCAATTTATGTCCTGAGTGTTTTCTGTGGCCAGTTCCAAATATCATAGAAAATGGTTATTCATTCTGCCTGAATTGTCCTTTACCCTAGACACACACATTTAAGGTTATTTTGCTTTGTTTCCAAAAATGTGGATTTGTAAGTTTCAGAGATAAAACCGTTTGGATACAGAAGTAAGTGATTCTCGCGTAAAGGCTGTAGTCAAGGTTAATGAAAGCTTAATTAAAATGAATTTTAAAAAATCTAAATGGGAGTTCACATTTCTGCTGCAATGAAGAATCCATGAAACTTTAACATTAGTCAAAACTCCTTTGATTCCATTGCCTTTTTTTATTCATCATAGATAAAAAAATAAAAAAAACAACTGTCTTCTAATGTGTATGGCATGATATGCATGCAGTGAATAGATACCCTATGTGTCTGTGTGGCTGCTGGGCACAGAGGAAGCCTGCTTCAGAATGTTTTATTTCACTTTATTCAAATGAAATATCTGGCAGTGACAGGCAACAGTAGCTTAAAGGAAAATAGACAGGCAAGACAGCAGGCTGGTTCGCTGCCTGATTTCCATGGGTAAATTTATCCTCCCGTATTACCTATATGCAAAAGACAATGTATAATGAATACTGTACGTGTTCTGTCTGCCTATAGCCATGTGCTTTGAATGTCCTATTTCTCCCTCAGAATGATTTAAATGCAACAATTCAAGAGGGTTAAAGTCCTTGTTAGCCTTGCTGTCTCTCTCTCCGCCCACTCACTGTCTGTTTCGATGCCGCAGCGGCGTGATTCACTCAATGCTGTTTCCTGTTCATTTGTAAGTAATCACACTCTTTAGGTGTAAAACAAATTGTTTTTTTTTCCAATTCCCATTAGGACCCATTCGGTATTGCAGAAGCTGAATATAACTTTAGCATAGAGAAGAGCGGGTGGCTGGGTGGAGGTGGGGGCAGGTAAAAAAGATCTCCCAGACCTTCAGCCCACCCCCCCCCCCCCCACAACCCCCCCAAACGCTGCTTAAAAGAGCATGAAATTCTCTCCTGAGGAGATGGTAACGGCAGCTCTGAGCTTCTGTTAGGCAGTTATCTCTCATATATCTGACAGGCAAAATCCCTGCTCATCCCTTTGAACAGGGCTCTGAGGCCTTTTTAACTGTAATTACTGGGATGGGAATGTGTTATTTTCAACACGGCCCTTAATGTAATGTTAAAATACAATTCTTGAGAACACAGCAGCTTTGTGTTCGTTCTAAGTTATTCCAACGGGCGGATTTTGTTGTGCTTTCCTGAGGGAATTAAATGTATTTGTGAAGGTATCAGAACATGTTCTCAGCCATGAGGCAGGTGCCAGAAGGTTGGCAGGTTTAGTCAAACAGCGGTAGATGCACCTGTTCTCCAGTCGGTGCTAGCTCTGCTGTAGCACAGTGTGGTTTGTAGACTATGAAATGGTCACTGGTTCACAAGCAAGTGCATCAGAAGTGCTAACACGTCAGCAATTGCACTCATTTTATGGGTGCAATGGTGACTACAGAAGCGCAACTGGCTATTCCAAATTGCAGTGTCCTTATCCAAATGGTGTCCTTATCCAGATATATGATAAATGTACTCTAAGATACATAGACACATTAGTCATTTCAGCACTTTGGACAGCTCTACATGCAGTTGAACAAGAGCATCAGAATATATATGTATGTATGTGTATATATATATATATGTATATATATAGATAGTTTTGTTTGGCTCTGTCTTATAACACCATGTATGCACACACAGTTTATAATCATCAGAAAAAAATGAGCATTTTTTAAAGGTAAAATCTTTTCCTTTTTATCCAGATAACAAGCACTTCCTGGTAAAATATTATAATTTTCAAGGAATCTTCAATAATTCTGCATAAATAATTGTTGCATAAATTAATGTTAAAAGCAAAATCAAAGTTAAAAATCTTTGGCGATAAAGACTCATAAAAACACTTACAGGTGATCTGAATTAATTATTTAAATCCACTTATATAACCATGCCTTCAATTTCAGGATACTGAAGAAGAAAAAAGTTTCCCAATAAAAAATAAGTAAAGGAAAGTTTTTCATTGTGAAATTCCTACTTTTAATGAACAGCTTTTTCTAAACTAGACATCATTATGAACCCAACCCTGAGGTTTCATTTCCACATCACAATCCATACTGTAGGTAAGTTTCAATAATGTAAAACTGCTTTATATATATATTTGATGACTTTACAGTATGGCTTTTCATGTGTATATTGTTTATTTCTCATCCTTGGAACAAAGGAGGTTGCCTGTGCAAAAGATCAGAGGACTGACAGCTCCTTACCCTGCTGCATGTCCTCAGCTTTATCTGTTTCTCTGTGACTTTGCTTTCTTCGTATGGGTAAAGGCAGAGGCTGCCCCTGTTGATTTCCACCCTTTCTGTCCATGGTTCTACTCTGTCAGTCTAACACACCAGATTGCTAACGACAATGCAGTATGGTCACGCATGTTGCCGCTCATATGTGATGCAGCACGGTTTTCAAAGAATTTCCCATTTACTTATATGGTCAAAATGTCAAAGTCAAAATGGGACTGGACATGACTGTACCAGGAAGTCATCGGTTCTGATTCAGGGCGGTTGGGCTGCTTTTGCATTGTTGAATACCCACCATCTTTATTAATGTACAGTGTGGGAACTGTAGTGTGCTGATCTGTACAGGGCAAGATAGACAAAATAACATTAAAGAATGTACATATGGCATTCTCTTGGAGACACAGTAGTGACCGGTTTCTCCTTTCTGGCATTGGCGCGTGTCCATTGGGTCGTTTTTATCTACAGTATGTTACGGCAGTGGGTTCCGCCTCCTCACTCGAAACCGAGCCAATTTCCTGCCCTGACAGCGTGCAATCGTGACCTCTCCTGCTCCCGGACGCTCGGCCCAGAGATCCTGTAAAACTCTCATTTCCTGCTCGGATCGTGGCCCGCGGAGCTCGGTGGCGGTCTTTACGTATCTTTCCCTTGGCTGCCCACCGGAGATTCTGACCGGAGAGATTCATCCCAAAAGCTTGCCAGAGGGAAGCCGAAAGAAGAACGACCAAGAGTTGACAGTTCAACATCAAAAGTGCCATTCCTAAAAGTGCCATTCCTCCTATTAAACAATGGTGCCCGCATCAGTTCCTAGAGCATGGATTCCTTCCGCATTGGCAAGTAACCTCAAAATAAGGTGCAGAGTAACACATTACGGCTTCATTCAGACAGCAGCCAAAAATGGCCCAAATTATTTATTTTTTCCGATGTGACACAATTTGATGTTTTAAGAGCAGCGTGAACAGCTGAAACCCACACGGAACTCACATATTTTCAGTTCTGATTTGTGCTAGGTTTCTATGTGGAAATAAATTGATGTGTAACCCCGCAGCCTGCATGCAACTCTTCTGTGGATGCTTAAATTGAAATTGTTCCCTGCTCAGGTGCATTTAGTGCACCAGTGTACGCCGAGTGGGTGGGGCATGCCCTCCATCAAAGACAGGATCAACTGGAGGAACACCGGCAAAATGATTTATACATCACACGACAGGTTAATGCTCTCGTAATTCTGCATTGGCAGTACTTTTGGGTCGCTTTCAAAAAATGAGTAAGGACAGTCAGTCTAAAAGATCGGACCAAAATCGGGATTCAGCATCAAGGTCTGCAGCCTGAACGTAGCCTGAGATGAATCACGTTGGACATAAAACATCGGCGAATGCATATTCATAAGGGACACGGTGTGTAAAATGTAGCCGGAATATTAATCTGCGCATTATCGCGCTCCCCTTAATTAAAGAATTATGTGACGTTGGGTGAAATGGTATCTAATCGTTTTTCACTGAACCCAGCAGTATATTTTCCAGCACACATGGTGCAGAGGGAAGTGTGAACGCTCAGGAACCTCTCTTAGCTCTACGTTTAGCGACAGCGCCGTGTGTTTACCGTTTCTGCCCTGTTGCGTGGAGCTGTGTTGCATCAGCACCACAGGAAAATATTTTCTTGTTCGTTTGCCACGTCGGAGCAACTTGTCTCGTACGGAAGCAGGAAACCATGCTTCTCAGAACTAACTGCCACCCTGACTGATCCTATGAGCTATATTTGTCTCCAAGACAACACAAAATAAGTAGTTATAATAGATTAAAACAATTCAACAAGCATGAAGTTCAGACTCAGTCAGGGCCAATTCCATCTACTGCAAAATGTTAAGCCACAGGGATAATAATAATAATAATAATAATAATAATAATAATAATTATTATTATTATTATTTTAAGTATGGGCTACTTTTTGGGAGAACTTACATGTTTTGTTCTGCTAAGACTTAAAAATGGTCACATTTGGCTGAATGTTTGCAGCACTGTGTCATATCTCACACTAGCTCAAGTCCTTGAAGTCAAGCAGAGATAATGTTTACACATGTTTCAGTTCATCCATGGCTGACACACTCCCCCTCCCCACACACTCTCTGCCTCCCCCTCCCCCCCCACCCCACATACACACACACACACACATGCACACACACACTACTCCCCTCCCCCCCGCCCCACATACACGCACACACACACATGCACAGACACACACACACACACACACACACACACACACACATGCACATGCTTGTCCTGAGCTGAACTTGTCCAAGCTGTGGTGCAGAGACTGTCAGACAAATTGGGTCAGTCAGTCTGTGATGTAACAGAGAGGCAGGAGCCTGCTGATTGGCTGAGGCAGTGGGGGCAGGGGGATTAGGGTAAAACCCCATGCAGATTCTGAGAACGTACACTTTTCAGTTGTGTACAAGAGGCACCTCTTCGTTGAAAATGATAACACAATCTGACCTGCTTTAACTGGTTTGCTGACGAACCCTGTGACCGTAGCCATGCGAGTATTCCTCACTGAGGAGCAGTGCGTATGCCACAGTAGAGAATCCCCCCACCCTACCCGACCCCCACTTGCCCTAAGCAAACAGAAGTTTATCTAGAGCAGGGGCTTTAAAGTCAGGGTTGGGACCCAGAACTGGGTCAAGAGCTGCCATTCAAAGGGTCGTGTTAGGATAATCCTGCACTTTGTCAAATCCATTCATCTGTGTAAAGAAAGGCACTCTCCACATGGAGCATTTATAATGAAATTAGTGCTATTACAATCTCGGGCTTCCGACAAACACGATTACATGCGCATCATCATTATACTGCAAAATGTTGCGACATTCTTCCTTTAATATTCCCACAAGCCCAAATTTAGCTCTGGGGTGCAAATCCTGATTAACACTGATCCTGGAATAAAGCATCTTAATATGATTTAATATTTCCAAAACATGAAAGTCTTTAAAATGAACTTATAGCATATATCACTTCTGCTGAATTCTATATTCTGCTGAATTCTGTATTCTGAATCATATGTAAATTTCCAGTGGTTAATATTTGTGTGAGCAGTTTACTGCTTATTGATGTAAGCAATGTATGAGTAATTATGTTACTCATCCACTGTTCACAAGAGGAAAAAAACACCCAAAAATGAGAATTGGTGTGTTGATATCCAAAAAAAAATTGACTCAAGCTCCCATTTTATTGCTATTTCTCGTTGATGACATATTTGACAGGAATTAATTTAGCTGAGTGGTTGGAATCCCAAATCAGAAGACCAGTAAAATATCTTAATTCAAAAATGTTTGATTTAAAGCTTATGAATTCAGTGATGAATTATGCAATAAGCTGTACATACAAGACAGAAGTACAGACAATATTTTATTTCATGGTATCTACATACACGTTTGACCATTTTCCAGAAATGGCTGTTTTTGCGTCGAGTCCCCCCCATTTTCAGCAGTGTAAAATTAAAAACCGTTAACAGCAACTGTGTTGCAAAACAGCCAAGTTCTGTTAGTAGAATTACATCCTGTCTTTACTTCAACCAGCGTGGACTCCCCCCGCGCACAGTTAGCAGTCACGCTGCGCTAGAAGCTCAAGTGCTTTCACACTTATTGGGACTAGGGATCCACTTTCAGCTGCAAAATCAAGCGGACTTGAACATTTATTATTCTGAGGGAATGGTCGGTATTTTTAGTTTTCGTGCATGGGGGATTTGACTGGGACCAGCGATAGCCAGAGCAGAGAGGATCTGGACCACTACAGGCAGCCTGTCGACATCAGGCGGGGCCTTTCCTCTGATTGGCTCGTCCTGAGGTGTCTCCTCCCATGTTGTCCCCTCTGCCTTACTCATTGTGGGTTACTGATGGTTCCACACAGACTCTCATTCAGGGGTACTCCAATCTGGCCCTCAGGGTCAATAGTAGTGCTGGTTTTCATTCCTCCCCTCAAATCAAAGACTAATTTAAACCTCATACACCAGGTGAGTGTAATCTCTGGCCAATCAGTGGCGTTGGACAAGGAACTATCAGGCAAATAGAAAACCAGCAGTACTACTGACCTTTATCTCAATTGTTTCTTGTATCTTGGACCTTGTACCTCTTTTTCTGTCCTTTTTCTTTGTGTTTCTTTGTCATTTGACTTTGTGCTTTGCAAAGCACCCTGTAACAGTTCGATTGCAAGCATGCCAGGTTAACAAAACAAAAAATAAAAGATTTAGTTGTTGACACGCAGAATCGTTCCTGAGCACAGGAATGCATTCCCTGCGTGTAGGCCAAGCTGTGTCGCCACATGGCTTGTGAAGAGGGACGGCTATGATCGTTTGCACGAAAAAGTTGATGTTACACATCGAGCGCTGACGTGAGTGCGATGATTAATTTGACAGGGAACATTCTCAGACATGTCAGTGGTAATTAATAAGGGCCGTTGCATAACGAGCCATACTGCGTGTCAGGGTGGGTGGCATCTTATTGGCCCCTGCTCGGAATCACACCTATGAGTCCAGACCGTCTTTGACCGAGTGAGCGTTTTTAACCCAGCGCTACTTGGGCTAGCGCCTGGCTGCGTCGTTTCGCCGGTTTCGAATCGTAGCGTTTTTGTCAAACGAGCTGCCGAGATTTGATTGAAGCTAAGGCGTCACGCTCTTGATAGCAAAGTTAACGTACATTTTCTAACAAGTAAGTTTTGCGCCTTTATCTTTTACCGATGTGTAATTGAATGAATTAAATTGTTAGTCTTTCAGCTTGGTTACTTTAACACAAATATTTCCTTTGGCTTCTGTAAAAAGAAAATCATGTGGGTGTCTTCAAAAAATAAAAATAACGCTGGCTTGAATCGGGAAGTTTCACCGAGAAATGGATAGGCTTCTGCTGCATTTGTCCATTTAGCCCAGCGATTACCAATGAAGGCCTTCATTTTTTCATAATAAGGTGGGCTGAATGTCTGGTTAAGGGGTAAAACATTCTTGTTGAATATTTCTCTCTCTGACAGTCACACCAGCTTATATTTTCATTCATTTAGCTGAGTGGTTGAGCATGATTAATCTTGCAGATTGCAAGCAATTGTTGTTGTAATAATTGAAAATGGTACATTTGTTGTAATTATACGGAAAACTACTACACTAATGAAATGACACAGTAGTGGATATCTGACTGATAAGAACTTTGTTTACATATGCACACACACGCCCACACGCACGCACAAATGAACACACACACTTCTGTAAATGTTATGACTGCTTAAGCAAAATTTTACAGTAATTATTTCAAAAAGATAAACAAACCGTTCCAGGGAAATAAAAGTAATCCTTGACCCAGACAGTTTAAAACCACCAACCTCATTTTGAGTATGGAGGTCCATGTGCTCTGTGTCCAACTCATAATACAAACATTCAACTACTGTGCTCTAGTGAGCTAAGTCAGAGCTTATAAGGATGTACAGCTGCCATTAGAGGATGGAAGATTCTAGAAACCACAATGGACTGGAGCTGCCAATGTTTGAGCAGTCAGTAGTTTCATTCAGTATATGCACATTGTCATGAACATTAATTAACTGCTCGTTTGAGAGCTTTAGGAAATTCATAGGGTACCATCAGCAGACAGTATTCCACATGACAGCATTGATTTCATTACATCTTTGTTAGGTTCAGCTTTAGCTTTGTCAGTAGAACCCTATAATTTTAAGTTATTAAAATCATACTGTCCATCCAATATATAAACTAAAACAGTATGGTTGAGTCTTAAATGCTGCTGCTTTATTTACCAAATGATCCCAAATGATTCTCGAGGAGCAAAGAACTGCCCCACAGCAGATAATATCTGCCCCACAGTCCCTTGTATCCATTACCACAGAGAACAAGAACACTAACTAACCAAAACATTACGTGGACTGTTACTTTATATTGCTGCACTGCTTGACTGCTCACAAAAATGATTCCACTTTCAATACCATAATATAATGTAATGTTGTTGTAGTATGCAGTGTTGGGTAGTAACAGATTACGTGAATGAATGAATGAAGTAACTGTAATTTATCCAGGATGCTTTTTAATTTATACATAATCTGATTGCAGTTCCTTTTCTAAAGATTTCCTGATCACACACACACACACACACACACACATACATAGACACGCACATGCATACCTGTCATGTAATTTGTAATGAGCAAAAGATCACATTTTCCAAGTAATCTGCCCAACAATGACAACATATGATGTCATATGATTAAATTATACAATTATATAATTACTGTATATGCATATATATATATAATGTAATGCATCACTTTGCATGAATGCTTCTGTAGTACAAACCATACAGAGCTATCAACAATACACTAAGGCATAGCAATATCAAAAACAATATTGACAAAGCTTGTTTTACAACAACTTGTTTAACAGTATGTTAAATAAGAGACAGGGATTAAAAATAAAAGACAGCACTTTACACTTCAGTAAACATTGAGGTTATCTGCTTAATGGTGCGGTGAATGACTGCATCACACACAGAGCAGCTGAGGACATAATTCTAGGTCAGAAAACCAAAAATGAGCACAGCTGTGTTTGAAGGAGCCTGTCTTTGGTGCTGTCATGTTTTAGCGACTTAAATATTTGAGGGAGCCTTAAATAAAGCCCTCTCGGAATAAAAATATCTCTTGAAGATGCAAGAGGGATTCATCTACTGCTTAGAACAAAATAAACACACCATGTGCATCGGTGAGAAAAGCAATCAAGACTTTCTAGGTTTAAAAAAGAAATGCTTTTCTGTATCCAATACGTTCCTTTGCAGAACTTTCCTTGGCATAAATGCAGAAAAACAACAAAAAGCAACAGCATTTGATGCAAATGCAGCTATGTTGCCCAGAAAGGTGTTCCCAGGAAATTATTTTTGTATCAGTGGCATGCACATACATGCTCACATAGTTGGCAATGAAATGTGGGTGCTCATACCCTACATACTTACCAGCAAATAAAAAAATATAAAACATTTTTAAAAATTAATTTTTATTTTATGATGAACAACAGATTGTACACTTACATCTACTTTTTAGATGTAAGTGTACAATAATTCCTCACTGTAATGTGCAAACAGTTTACTTTCATCATATTAACATTATTATACAATTGGCCGGTAGAGATGAGGATTCTGGGGGGTTTCTTATTAAAGCTGTGCACCGGAGAAACTGGTTCAGAGCAACTGGGAACCCCAATGACTGCACATGTACCAGAGCAGAATGAATGAGAAACATTGTGAAACATCACCCTGACAGCACCTCTGAAAACACCACACACATGCGCGCAGACACACACACACACACACACACACACACAAACACTCACTCACATTAACACTCACACACACACACACACACACACACACACTCACACAGACACACACAAACACTCACTCACATTAACACTCACACACACACACACACACACGCACACACACACTCAGACACACACAAACACTCACTCACATTAACATTCACACACACACACACACACTCAGACACACACAAACACTCACTCACATTAACACTCACTCACACACACACACACACGCACGCACACACGCACACACACACACTCAGACACACACAAACACTCACTCACATTAACACTCACACACACATGCACGCACACATGCACACACACGCACACACACACACACACACACACACTCGACACACCAGCTAAATAATAAATTATCTGTTGTTATATAAGAATAATTATGATAATCTGTGACTTACTTAATGTTGCATAACCCGGCATCCAAAACACATTCCCAACTTTTTCATTATTCATACAGTAACTGTGCACTCCATCTGGAACGTGGCAGACGCGCCTGCTTCCCTGCCATTTCTGTGGAGCAAAACTGCCTGTGTGAAATTACAGGAACTATGTTATCTGGCCAAAGTGTAAATCAGTCTGGCAAATGCAGTCATTTTCTTCAGTTTCCCCAGCTGTTGCCCATTACTTTCCCTTTAAAACGTACAGTTTTGCGGTGATAATAAAAATAAAACTTAATTTCATATAGGATTTTTTTTTTGTGTGTCTGTGTGTGTAGACTTCCCACACTGTGGTTAACGATGTCATGGGGATGAGAAGAAAAAAAGCAGGGAAAAAACAGGGTGAAAACAAGCAGTCGCAAAGGAGTAAACACGATAAATGTCAGGCGAATATACAATTTGTGTCTGCAGAGCGTGCAACAATAAACGAAAACAATTGCTACTTTAAAATATAGAGTTTGAAGTTCACGTTAGATATTAGATAGATTCAATATTTCAGATTAGGTTGGGTTGATATTCCGCTGTATAAAGCCAACGAGTGAGGCAAGAGGTTCCTATTACCCTCTGGATGAGTCTGAGATGGTGTGTGAGTGTGTGTGTGACTGTGTGTGTGTGCAGATGGAGAGAGGGAGCCTGGGTTTAGCAGATCACAAATGGACAATCAAATATACATGGAAACAGGAGGGTATGAGAATATTTGATGAAAACAGAAAGTGCAACCCACCTGGACTCATTATTTGCTTACTACATTACTACATTATGAATTTTCATTTTTACGTTTTACATGTGTGCTCTATATACAGTATAATACAATTTCTAGTAGTAATCTGAAAGGTGCAATAATTAGAATATTTGCCAACATATTGTGACCAGGTTGCAGTGTCATTAATCTTCATAATGCATCTTATTTCTATATAAAGAAACATAGGTTATAGACAGTTTGGCAACAGTGGTTTGTAGACAATGATGGCTTATCAGATGTAATCTGGATTCAGTAAATTGACTTTAAAGATGGGGTTAACACTATCTTTGTTTCACTCTACTGTCTCTGCTGCAGGGTTCTGAACACGCTGGGGCTTTTTGGTGATTTGCATGCAGATGAGCCAGTCAGCAATAGTCTAGAGCAGGCAGAAGTGTGGAGAACTTTTTGAGTGGCAGCTAGAGACTTTGCAATAACAGAGTTGGCCCTGCTTTTTCGGTCGGTCAGCCAGTAATTAGTCCGCTGGCTCAAAAAGTAAATGACATCAACCTTTGCTTTTACCACCACTTTGATAATTACCATTTACGATTGGTTTGGATTACATTTTATTGCAGCACACCGGTTCAGTTTGTCAGCTGGTGGCACATGACCTATTTGAGAGGAGTCAAACTTTGGGATGTAGGATATCAGCCATTTCTGGTATGATCTAAATGTCACCATACATGTATAATTCACCCTGTATAAATGTGTCAATTTATATAATTTATTTATGACTTGAGAACAATGGATTGAAGCTGATCTTGGAGGACTGTCAGAAATTACAGTATAAGAACAGCATCAACAATAATAATAGCAAAAAGAAAAAAATGAATGGTTATATAAACAAAAATTTTAATAATGATGACATTGGTGAATATTGTTATAACAGCTTGGAGGAAGATAAGAGCTGAGCCAAAGGCTCATGAATAAAAAAAAAACACAGTTGAACAGTACAACACAATATAAAATTGGGCAAAAAAATCAGCCTTCTAAAACTTCCAGTAAAAAATATGACAATCCATAAAGATTCTAATTAACAGCAGATTCACTGAATTCAAGTCTGGCCAGCCAAGAATGTGGACTGCTGTTTCCTCAGAATATTGATGTGCGGCTGATAACAGTGTAAATTGACTTTGTGAATGCCAGTATGGTGGAGTGAGGAGAAAAAGAGAAACATCAAGGTCCGATTGTGCTGCCTTGGCAGACAACATTTGGATTCAATTAAGCAGAGACCATATTCCAAAAATGCTACTACTACTACTACTACTACTAATAATAATAATAATAATAATAACAATCAATTATTGTTGTTTGTTGTTGTTGTTGTTGTTGTTATTATTATTATTATTATTATTATTGGCAATATTATCACCCAGGGAGAGAGGTATTCAGTTGGCTGAGATGACCATGTTGCACCGGTCATTCCGGGAAACCTACGTTCAGCTTGTTCAAGCTATGCGTGAAGTGGCTTCCTCTGTCATCCTCAAGTGCCTCTGCAGAGAGGCAGCAGTCCTCTCAGAGAGAAGAATGCCACAGACTGCTCCACTCTGCTGCATGAGTCCATTGTCCTCAGGTTTGCTTTGCGCTGATCCTCCAGACAAACAACATCTGAGAACTAAAAAAAAAAAAGCCAAAAAATCTAACTGGATTCAATGTGGGGGCCCTGCAGCGATGCCAGATTGCAGTGAGAACCACTTCTTAAAACTGGGAAACCCGCCTGCAAAGTAAAACCGTTCTGAAAAGGTCTCATTAACCTTCATCATTACGGTATTCCCTTCAGAGGGACACAGACTGCAGCTCCCGTTACTGGGCAGCTGAGATGCAGTGAAAAGGCCGGGTTGTTAATATTTAACCTGTCTCTGCTGCGTGTCTGTGTTACAAGCCTGCAGTGCCAGACTGCACCTTCTGTTCAACCCAGAGCCTTCGGCCTCTAAACAACTCGAGATTCGCACGGCTGATTTTTAATAAAAGATTTGGGTTTTTCGGATGAGTTTGATTCAATGCCTGCAAGAAGATATGTTTATCGTAAGAGGGTGCATTGTGTGTGAGATGAGACACAGATGCAGAATTTGACTTTTATTTTTTATTTTCCTCGTGAATTTTGTGGGTGTGTTTTTCAGTCACTTTTTAAAATCAGTATATAAACAAGGACTGGGTGCAAAAGCAAACAGAAAACATTAATTAATAAAATAAAATAAAATAACTAAATGATTTAACCCAAACATCATTAAAAGTGCATCATTTTCAACTCTCAACTAAACAGAATGTCTGTTAGCAAATATGAAAATATTGGAAATATAGAATAAGCAACCTGTTTTTGAGTGAATAGTATAAAAGCCAGCTTTTATATGAACATTTTTAACCAACACAAAATTATTAGTTAGATATTTATAAAAGATCCATCTGTAGGGAGAATATTCTGAGATTTGATATAAGCTACTTTTCACTACAAGTGTATTTTACTCAAATATGAAAACTGCTTAACAAAGTGTGTCCAATTACAGGACTATGAGTGCACTTGAGTCTAAAAGTATGATTGGAGAAAGGACTTGTGCAGCAATGAACAGATCAGACTAAAAAATATATTTATTTTTTTTCTTGACAAGAACATGTGATATTGATCTAGTTTAAAGTGAAATGTGTCATCAAAAATAGATGAGTAATAGGCATTCCTCTCTACCCAGGATTCATTGAGACATGCACAGATACATCCCCACAAGATTATTTGCAATTTTACATGCAGGCCAAACTAAGAAAAAAAGACATTGCCCTTTAATTGGTCTTATATTTCCTGTTTTGGATTGTGTTTTTGTAATCAATTTGACTATACTGCAAGTAACTTATTAAGTTGTAAAACGTTGTAAATCTTATTTTAATTGTTAAATGAAATGAATACCACATGCTAAATTGAACCGGAACCTTAGATTTCTATGACAAGGTTGAATTCATTCATATAACCAGCAGTTTTCTATATTTAGCCTCTGTTGGTCTCTGTTGTCATTTGCAATTACCTCAGTATTACTGTGACCAACTTGCAGCAAAAAATATTCTGGTATTCAGAGTAATCCAACAAGCTTGCCCCGGTGAGAATGAAGTACACTGAAGGACTCTTTGCATCATTAAAATTGCATTAATTTATTTGTTACAGCACCTTAGAGGAAAGACTTTGTGATCATGTGACAGCATAGTTAAGGAAGAATAAGGACAAAATCCCAAAACAACAAACACTTTCTGTGAAATGGAAATGAGCCATAAGATCGCTTCCTCTCTTCAATTTGTTTACAGAATGCGGAACAATACGCAAGGGTAATTATCCACAATGTGACCTGAATACGATAAACTCAATTAATGAAGAGATGAATTATTTAATATGAAGAAAAAAGAGGACGGTAAGAAAATAATGTTAAATATAGCACTGAGATCTTTGAAGACAATATCGCAAATATGCTGTATTGAATTGCATTCCATTAATATTAATATTTAAAGAGCGTGTGCAGATGCACACCTCAGCACCAATGTTTATTATATTAACAAATTCATCTTAACAAGCTTGTGCAAAACTGGTAGTCCAGTTTGCAATAATAGTTTCAAGTAATCTAAGAAAAACATACATATTCATTTGGATGTCAGTTTAGCATTTGTTTTATTCAAACAATAAAGCATTGTGATTTACAACACCAGAACAAATTAACATTTTCAAAAATCCAACTAAGTTTAAATATTGTTAGAATTCACAATGGAATAAAAGTGGCGAACATCTTTAAATAACCCAACGTTAAAAAAAAATGCCAAAGCGAGAGAGCCTACTTTCATTATCTCTCTTCCCGAGGCCCCTCGGTTTTCTAGAGTTTTCTTCGAGCTCTCCATGGTGCGGATGCTCATGCCAGAAAAAACAAATGCCGCTCCAGTAAAAAAAAAAATGCCTTTGATCCATTAAAAGCTCGCATTTCTCACAGGCCTGGCTGAAAAAGCGAAAGAAGAAGGGGCGGAAAAAAACGCTGGAAAAGAACTGTGGTGAGCCATGGCCGGCGTTCTTTGCCGCGGCAACGCAGCTCTTGTTCGCGGCCGTGGTGATCCGTGTCACTATTATCACCATTGTTTGAGTTGGAAAGGCTTATCTTTCTCTGGAGTCAGAGCCAAATAATCATTTCAAACTAAGAAATATGTTGCAACTGTTCAACGTTCTATGGAAAAAAGAACATTCAACAGGTTCAGACTAGGTATTCAAAGCTGAAATAGTCTAGATGATTGATGACATGTATCAGATAGCTTGTCTTTTCGTGAAGATAAAAATATCATTGTTGTGATAAGCACATCAATTTATGCAATGACTCCAAATAGGCTACATTTTCCAAGGTTGTTTATTTTTCATTTGAACACTCGAAAGTGAAAAAATTAAATAAGTCAAAATGTACTAATGTCCTTTATTTCAATAATCCTTACTGGTACTATGCATGTTTCTGAAATTCACCATAAATTGAAACGGAATTCTTCTCGGGAATCACTTGCCTATGGAGCGCACACATGGTCAAAGCCAGCCTTTAGGAGCCACAGTCTGTACAGTATGTGCACTGCCATCCTCTTAAAGCAGGGGAAGGCATCAAGCATTTCCACTCAAGCTGTTCCCTCCATGTGGTAATAAAGCGATCGCAGAATGGGAAGCCGCAGATAATGGGCACTGTCGTTGCGCCGAAGTGATTCAAAAACGTGGCGCACTCGCAGTGTCTCAGTCTGTAGGAATCTGTGGGCCGACATGACTGACAGGTAGCCCGCAGAGCGGAAAGATTTCCCAGATTAGCAGGAGATTGAATGGGGAAGAAAAATGTGAAAATGTTGGTGTTTGGGCAATATATATATATATATATATATATATATATATATATATATATACAACCTTATATATACAAAAAAAAAAAAAAATATATATATATATATATATATATATATACACACACACACACACACATATATATATATATATATATATATATATATATATATATATTTTTTTTTTTTTTTTTTTTGTGCAAGAACTGTATGTCACTGGCTGGAAATTACAGCACCCTCCAAAGTAATTCACACCTTTGAAAAGAAGAGCAAAAAAGACGGTAAAATAAATAACACAGGTAATGAGCTGCAGCGGACTCTGTGTATCCACAATTTGCTCTTTGTGCGCCATTTTACCAACAGTATGCATCTGATGAAGGCACACTCAAAAGCATGGTGTTCATTCACACTTAGAAAAATGAAGAAATATTTTTTTTCTAAGCAGTTATTCCTCATGATATTTGGATGTGCATTTTTAATTCTGGAGGCAGTTATAAGAAACTGTTTTCCTTCTACTGTAGCCTACTAGAAGCTTTGTAGTATTTGCAATGTATTACAATTGTCTGAATTGCATTACAGTATGTTTTTAGTCATTATTGTTTATTTTAATTATGTTCACAGAAGGAGCAGGAAACTCTGTTTGGCTTTCATGAGTGTTCACTGAAACTGCGTAACCTAATCACTTATTTCCTGTTAACCTTTATTCTTGTGAGCCGTAGTTTTGACAGCCAAAGGCATTTTCAGGAACCTGAACCCCATGTTTGGCAAGCAACGACTGTGTGTTGTATGTTAAAAAAGACAATGAGAGAAAATTGAAAAGTGACCACAAAAAGTGACCCCCCCCCCCCCCCCCATAACCATATATACTCAGTGTCCTCTGTGGTGTTATTTTTGCAAAGGAAGCCAGCTCGTATTTTTAGGAAATAAAGTAATAAGTTAATTCCCATATTCATGAAGTTCTACACCCTAGTATTTAGTGGGATTTATTTCATGCAGCATTTTGTTTGTCTTTATCAGTTGTTTGAATCATGGTGGATGGCAGAGTATTTCTGAATAGAACAGAGGGACTACTGAGCTGCATGTTTGAGTGACATTTTATGTTTGGCCTGTTCCAGTGAACTCTGCATGCTGAATCGGGTCTGTTCCTTTCTGGCCTTTTTTGGTTCTGAGCTCTTGAACAGTGAAAAGGTGGCATTTACTGCAGTGCTCATACAGTATAGCTAATGAATCATCTCTGAGCATCTCATTCTTTAAAATAGAGAACAGCCTCATGGGGTCAGACAGTCTGGTTTGAACTCAGCTTGTACTTCAATACCCACCAGCACCCTGTAATGTCATACAATGTTTCTGGAGCCAAAGCAATTTCAGTTTCTCATAACCAGGTGTCATTGGTCTCAGTCTTAACTTTTGATAAGTGTAAATTAAAGACATTAAAGCCAATCCTGGCTTGCCACTGTAGAGGTTGTTATAAAGATGTACCCTTCACAGTCTGCTGCCTGTCGATGGTCATCACAGACATCCTGTGAATGATGACTTCATCAGGGAGTTGGCTGAGAAGAGAATAGATGGTTAGGCTGTCAGAGAATCTGATATTTATATCTTAGAGTATCATCAAGGCAAAACTGCATGGGAGAACTTAGCAATTCCCTATTTTTCAGAACAAACTGTAGCCGGTTTTTATCTTACTGTCAGGCAGTTAATGGCCAAAAATTTATCATGCTCTATACTGGGAACTGTAGTGCTACGATTTCTCTCAAATGTTTTGTTACTGCAGACAATCCTATTAAAGTCATTCAATTCTCTAACATGCTGGAAAATACTGAGGCTTAGAATTCACAATTCAAATGAATCATTAACATAAGATTCAAAATTCTCTTTGTAGTACCCTTTTGCTATGCAATAGGTCAGACAACTGAAGATCACAATAAAACTTGCGTGATGTAATACAAACCTTTAATAAAACTTCCTATCTCAAAACTACTCCATCTGCATATGGAAGCAAGATAGTGTGACCAACCCAATGTATTACAGTATTCAGTATGTGTCAAGAAATTAAGGACTGAAGGAATAAAAATTTGTGTTGAACCTTATTTTAATTAAGTGTACATACATTTTTCACCTCACAAGAAAATCGAGAGAATAGTAGAGAAAATTAACTGCACAGGGAACTTTAAAATGTGCTTGTAATAGTTTAAAATTCATTGACATTAACTTTGAGTAGAATGTACTGTAGATGATTTATATGAACGTACAGAAATGAAATATACTACAATATATAATCAAGATAGTGTCAACACTTCAGAATAAATGAGGCAGTGTAGACATTATTCCCACTTTCAAATATTGCAATATATGTTAAAATATACTGCTGTGTAATATATTTATCTTTTGTTTTTCAAAAAGCCCATATATTTAAGTATTTTTCATCCCTGTATGGAAGGAGTTCCTGACCCCCCACTCCCCAACAGTCCCATTATCTTTCATATTTTTTTCTTTCGACCGTTCCCATTTCTTAGTCTTACAGCATTTTCGATATTTATGCGCAATTGTAATTTTTATAAGATAAATTTGTCAATATCTAGAGAAGCCATAAGATTTATGCTTGACTGCCGTATAAGTGCCATTTTCGGTGCCCTGCTTAGCAGACTGTGAAATGAGTTCCTTTAGTTAAAATGTGAATTAAGTAGGTGTGACTAATGCTCTAAGACTTGCATATATTTCTAATGATGAGGTTTTCGGGTTTCCTTATGCAGCGCTTGTTTCTTTCGCATAACACATAACACTGTTACAGGTGCGTTGGGAGCCAGAGACATAGGAGAGAAGCAGACTGCAGTTTTGTATCTTCCTTGAATCCTTCCAGAATGTTCACCTCCACTGGAACGCTCCTCGAATCAGCAGTTACATTCAGGGCAACCTAACATGCAGTCCAAAAAATTGTAACTCATAAATAGTTTATGAGCGCAATACTAAACTGCCACAGAGCTGTAGTTGTAATGCTTTCAAGTCTGTGGAGCTGTGGATTGAAAGGAATACAGGAAGGAATACTGGGGGGCAGAGAGTATAATGGTTAGGGGCCTGGGCATTGGGCGGCAGTGTAGTATAATGGGTAAGGTGCTGCTCTTGTAACTTGAAGGTCACAACTGTGATACATGGGTTGATTCCTGGGTACCCTTGAGCATAGCTCTTAACCGGCATTGCTTTAGTATTCATCCAGCTGCATAAATGTAAAAAGTTGAGTAAGTCACTCTGGATAAGGGTGTCTGCTAAATTCTTGTGATGTAATACATTCGACTCAAAGGCTGTAGGTTTGTTGTTTCCCAGCTGGGGTTCTGTTATAACCTTGAGCATGGTATCCAACCTGAACTACTTAGAATCCATCCATCTGTCTTCCAAACTGCTTATTCCTGGTCAGGGTCGTGGGCAGGTTGAAGCCTATCCCAGCTTTAGGTGAGAGGCAGGAATATCACCTGGACAGGTTGCCAATCCATCGCAGACTTTAGTAAAAACACCCAGCTGTATAAATTGCATGTAAAAATGTAATGTGTGTAAATAATTTTGGATAATAGGGTCTGCTAAAGTCTGAAATATAATGTAATGTAAATGTAGAAAGAAACCAAACATTACTCAGCGATAACTAGGACCAATAAATGTTAACATCCAGCCAAAGCAGCTGTGTCCAGAGCACCAGCCCTGGCAGTAACTTAGAGCTGCATTCAAAGGGCAAGCATTACAGCACAGTGCTAACTACTGACAGAACCAGCATAATAAAATACTAACAGCCTGCCTTTGTGGTGTGTGTGTGTGTGTGTGTGCGTGTGTGCGTGTGCTTGCGTGTGCTTGTGTGTGTGTGTGTGTGTGTGTGTGTGCTTGTGCATGTATGTGGCGGCATAGTAGGTGAAATGTAAGGGAAAATATCAGAAAAATAAACAGTCTAGCAGTCCACTTCCCATAAGACTTTGGGGGGCCAGTCACATAACCAGTTGGAGTGAGTCCTATCTTTGAGAGGTTTTAACAATTGTTAAGAATACAATTATTTACAGTTTCGTATCAAAATTAGTCTCATGAACTCTAAAGCTTAGATAATGAACCCACTGTTTGAAATTTAAAATTTCAGTTGTAACTGAGTAATATAAAAAGTTATGATCACATTATTACCATCTTTTCATTATTCAGTAATTCAAAGAGGTGCTAGGGATTGAGTCGCCCTTCCAGGTTAGTTGCGTATCAACATTTTGTTCAACAGTTCGTTCTTTCATCCGAAAGTACACACTTGCCTGAGACCAATCGCACCAATTTCTGGTCTTGCTCAGCCTCCTCAGCTGCAAAGTATCTTATCTTGTATAACTTCAATCCTCTTTCAGCCAAGGTGCCTTAATACAAGGATTAAAAAGGATTGCACACCCGCATAATATCGCATTACACGCGATATCCCATCAGCCATTATAAACGATGTGAAAAGATATAACCTTAATTAATCATAAAGATTGCCATGGTTTGGCTGCTCTTCTGAATTTGATGCATTGGCTCATTCATAACACGTGTATTCATATTGTAAATCTCCTTAATTGTTCCCATTAAAAGTCCAGATGAGGACATGCTGAGACCTGCAATTATGAGAGACTGAAGGTCATCCATAGTGCACCAGAGTAAACACAGGTTCAGTGAGCTGCACTCAACATTCAAAGTACCCCTCCCGGTGTATTTTAAAACCTTAAAAAATATTCTATATTCAATAATTATTTAAGATGGTTTTCAATAAACTACTGAAAATGGCTCAATAGCATCTTTACAACTTTACCCTCATTGAGAATGCCAGAATCTATGAATATGCAAATTGGCAATGCGTGTTGCTGTGGTCTCGGGATACAGTATATAGCAGGCACGCCATCCGGATTTAAAATCAGTTTCTTCACGAAACCCATCTGAGATATTTGTTCATGCTATCTCACATTTCTATAGAGTTTGGCTCTTAGCGATTTGTCATTGTGATTTACATACATTTACAAAATGTATCCTTCCTTCATTCCTTCCCTCCGTACTTACGCATGAGATATGCATTATATTTTCTGTCTTCCTGTCAATGACTTGTTCTTGAAGCAGTTGAAGGTGGAACTGCAATGTATAAGGAAGTTTAGGGAAATGTAAGACATCACAGCCATTGAAAATTTGAAAAAACAGGTTCAACGTAAAATTAGCTTATAACAGGCCAGAATGGAAATAGCTCTTAGCCATTTTCAACAACTTATTCAGTGTTTTTGTTTACATATAGGACTTCAGTAAATGGTAAAATGGTAAATGGACTGCATTTATATAGCGCTTTTATCCAAAGCGCTTTACAATTGATGCCTCTCATTCACCAGAGCAGTTAGGGGTTAGGTGTCTTGCTCAGGGACACTTTGACAAGCCCAGAGCGGGGATCGAACCAGCAACCCTCCGACTGCCAGACAACCGCTCTTACCTCCTGAGCTATGTCGCCCCTATGTCACCTTCAGTGTAGCACACTGGCTCGGGAACCAGGCATGTTCCGTAAAGACAGGTTTGATTCCCAAGAAGGACACTGCCATTGAGCCCATGAGCAAGGTAATTAACAGAATGAATTCAGCACTGTAGGTGTATAAATGGATACATGTAAAAATGCAAAACAAAACAAAATAAAAGCTGTGTAAGTCGCTCTGCATAAGAGTGTCTGCTACAGTAAATGCCTGCAATGGAATATGCTCTGTACAGGCTATGGCATCAGAAGAAACAAAGAAACAAAAACATGCTGGGTATTATTGTATTGCCCCTGGCTGTAGCAACAGCTTTAACTTGAGGAACAAAGATCTCAAGTTTCATAAACTTCTAAGAAATCTGTTTTTGTTCATATGTGTCTATTTCAGGATGTAACAGCATGCTTTATGCTTTTTACGTGAAAGTTGTGTAACAGGGTACAGAGGTGTAGACCAAAGGGCAGACACTAAAAAAGACAAAACAAAACAAAATACAGGAAGCAGGATAAACGATGAAGAGGCTTTTTTTTCTTTCTTTTTTTTTTCAAAGGACTGGAACTTATGAAGCCAAAAAGAGACAAAAGACAAGAGACTCCAAGACTGAAGCAACTTAAGCAACTGGAGCAACTTAAATACACAACATACACAAATACACAAACAAAGTGACAAGTGAAAACAATGATCACATTATTGATATAAGAACATGCACAAGATTAGTCCTTTGCTCTCCTCTGGTGGTGAAGAGGAACTGTAGCAAGTTAGCTAAAAGTGTCTGTATTGCATTATCGTTCTGTGTTGGCATTAGTTAACTTACTGTACATTCAGTGAACTAATGCCAAATGGTGCAATTTCAGGTTTTTAGAATAAAGGTAGCTAGCTCACTACTTTTTGAACAGGCCCAACATGCAGTTATGGAGGAAGAGGTGTTTGGCCATGTTTTTAATCAATGGGGTGGCTTTCATTTAGTGTATTTTGCATCAGTGATAATAACAATCTGTGTGTTAAATGATGAGAAGCATGAAAATGTGTACTTGCTTATGTTAATTCTGGGTTCATCCACTGTTTGGTTGACTGATCAGTTATGACTCTTTGAGGCTATATCATATTAGTTTTTATGGGGTTCTTTACATTCACGGATGTACAGTGGAGGCTGAGAAGACTGTCGCTGGATAGGGTACAATGGCATGAAAGAAGAACAGCAAGAACTGCTTCTTTGAAAGGGTCTGCTCAATTAGTTATTCTGATAACACTTTGCAATAAGGTTCCATTAACTGAGATGAGCTAATGCATTCACTAACCTGAACAAAGAATGAACTGATCTATTAGCAAGGCGTCCGTTGACTTGAACAAATCATTTATTTGCATTTTATCAAATCATGTACCATTCTCTTCCATGTTAACTCAATGTTATAGGAGTATGATGTGTTCCCTTTTGGTCATCACAAGTAATGTTTCATATACGGAGAGGACATGCCTAATGCTGTATCTCCTAAAACAAACAAATTGTTCACTAATGTAACGCATGCATGAATAAAGCAGTATTTACACATAAGAAACCTACTGGCTCAACCTTTAGCTTGTATTCCACCTTCGCTAATGGCTTAATTAACATTAATAGATTAGTTCATTATTTGTTCAGGTTAATTAATGGAGCCTCACTGTTAAATGCTACCATTATCCTTTCAATTTGTCACCAAGCCAGTCCACTTGCATTGAAATATCAAAATTAACTTCGCTAATGCACAATCATTGGGCAGATCTTTAAACACGTTGCACCAATGCATTTCTAGCCATCGTTAGGGTATGTTAAAATGTGTAAAGCCAATATGTATTTAGACTAGCTTACAATTACTAACAATCAATAGGTGCGAGGCAATCTGTGATAATTTGTGTATTGCTATTATTCAATCTGTCATCAAAGTTTATAGAATAATGCAAAATATTCCTGAAAGGTTGTAATTTGTCCTAAAATTCAGCTGAAAAGTTTTATATCTTTGATTTATAGCTACCTATCAAAGTAGTAAAAGTGTCACACCAACATCCATAAATCTACTCTAAGTTATATTGATACACAGTCCTGCCAACAAGAGTGATATTTTTGTAGATGACACACTATGTAAAGAGAAATTCAGTTATTTTATTTTTCATCTCAAAAAATATACACGGGCAAATGTCAAACTTTAGTAGAAAAATCAACAACCGCAATGAATTTTAGCATCTCGGTATTCAAACATGGTAGACAGTAATGAATGACAAAATTAGCAAATATGTTTTCAGATGTTCTTTTCTTTCTGATCACTGAAGTGAAAGATCCAACCGGACTCTTCAGACTGGACAGCACACAGCAGGGTAATGAAGCCTAAAATTATTCTCCGGAAACTTCCACAAAACTTTCTGCAAAACTTGGACTTTTCTGTGGAAAATATTAGCTTGCTCAAAGCTGAAGCACTGCCTCAGAAGAAAAAAAGCAACTGCTTCTGTGTATTCAGTCCCAAAACGAATGAAACAACATGCATGAAACCAGTCGTGTTTGGGAAGTCAGGGAAATGACCTCACCTTGGGCCCCTGGGTTTGGTAATGTGGACCCCCTGGCTGCTCAGGGTCCACTTCCTTATGATGAGTGAAATCAATGAGCAGAGGGAAGTTGTACTTCCTGTCAGAAACCTGAATATGGCCACAAGGCAGAAGACCAGCCTGAAATAAACATGGGCTGTCACTGGGTTTCCTCTCAAAAAAATGGCAGTGGTCTGTCATACTGTTAATGTAACTAACGACAAATTGGGTTCTTATTATGGTTCCATACCCTGAAATTGCACTCACATGGCACAAAATGAAGGCAAATAACGTCTCAATATTTATTATGGTTTGCTCACATAGTATACATGTTTGTACTATTCCAAACCAACCAGCAGCTGGAACAATAACATGTCGGTTCACAGCAAAACTCTCAGGGTTAAATAAACTAACAATGGGGACCATACTTACTAAGTCTGTTAGACTCAAAGGTATTCTGTCAGAGTTTATTTTACACGGAACATGTTCTGTGTTCTGGGAAATTAGCGGATAACGGAAGGGGCAGTGAATCCATGGAAGTGTTGTCATGGCAGTTACGGAAGTCACTTTCCTTGTGTAGGACAAGCCACATGCAGGGTGCTCTGTGTGGTGTATGCTTTTGCACAATGGTGTTGCGCAAAATAAGGGCTAGACTAAACATACAGTGTACAATTTTAAAATGCACAACTTTAAGGCATCTTTTTGTTTCCTATTTTTTTTATTTTTCACAGATAGAGGTTGCAGCAATGAGCCAAGAACCTCAAATCTAATTTGTATGCTTGGCTCATTGCTGCAACCTCTATCAAGTAAAAAGTCAACCAGCCACAGCTTCGTTTCATGTTTAAGACAAGGTCATGGGAAGTAAAGACCTGCTGTTTGAGGTATGACAGTGTTTGTGATGGGTCATCAGGCTGAAATGGGTGACAGTACTTGAGCCAATGCCTTTTTAGTTTAGACTGAGGACACGGCTGACATATAAAAATGTCCTAAAATGGACATCGTAGGGGTGCATCATTGCACAAGTTACATTTCTGTATATGTATTTCACAGTATGTGGTTTATATTGCATAATTATGATGGGATGTCATTTTCTAGTGGAACGTTGGTGGCAGGTGAAGATGCATGCTGAAGTGTTTACATTCAGCTCCAATGCTGACAGTATCTCACCCAGATAACCTCCAAGTTGTCTCAAATCAAATCGACTCAAATCAAAATCGGTTTTGGATAATTCCAGTCCATGTCCCATCTTTAGTGCTTTGACCACAATTTTGAATGGCAAAACACATATGATTACTTTTAAGAAATCGGATGTTTAATAAAACGATAACGGTAAATGGGGCCCACAGATGCATGCACAGGAAAACATTTAAACACACGCGCACACACATACACGCACACACTCACGCACATACACACACATACAAACACAAAGTGATGTTCCAGTTGTTTCAATAATTGTTGTTAACTGACTAGAATAAAGTTAGAAATGCGTTCAAGTTATTCTTTAAGGTTCTATAAGGTTTTGGTGAGTGCAGGAGTTGGTCACTACACATTTCCACTACAGTTCGGAGTTAAAGCGGGCTGTTTCCATGGCACCCTGGAGAAGAGTGTAGGGAGCTGGTTCCTGCTTCCTTAAATAGCACACTGGATTGTGGAAGCAGATAAACGGAAACCTGGCGAATCTCCAGGAGCCTCGGCGACGCCCAGGATGCGAAGACTCTATGGTCGGGGGCGGGGCTTCTGGGATGGAACGAGCCCAAAGCCCTAGGCAGCACATCTCCGATTAGCGGTTCCCACCACACTTTAGCGCTAATTGTTTTCATCTTAGTGCTATCCATTCCCTCCTCGGATTGAGCTAGAGGTCAAGCAGAGGCAGGGATGGTGTGGGTTATTTCAAACTGATAAGCCCTGCTTAGCTGAGTCAAAGAAAGTTTCATGTCCACGTGTGTTATGGTCTCATCGCAACAGTGCATTGGGGAAACCGTGTGTGGAATTTCTTTAAAGTGGCAACGCTGATCTGCTCCTAAATAACATATTTACTGATGTCTGTGAGTAATCAATAATGGTGTTAGTAATGTTATATTAAACATTTATAGCAAGGCTGTGTTATTAAGTTCTACTCATAAGCACACCTTAGATTGTGTCTAGGCCGTAGTGTACTCTGAAAAGATCAGGTCATTTGTCCTTGAGGATGGCACATATAAATGTGTTTAGAGTGTCTATTATGAAAGTTACAATTGTGATAATCCAGCAAATCCAAACAAAGCCGTTACTCTAGCACAGAAACACTTAACATAGTTTGATACAACACTGCATTGCAAACACCTGTATGAAGCAGTGAAAGATATTGTCCCCCTTTAAGAAATTGTAGAGTTTGATTTTACAGATTGGCACAGATGTCATAATAATCTTCATAAAAATAACTATGTGATAGACAAGCAGGTGTATTATTGAAGTTAGGAGTTTATCAGTGCAAATGTCGAAGATCATTCCCTCTAAAATCAATTTGCCACAGAAAGGCTTCAAATATGGTCAGCACCTACCCAACAATGGATGATTGATAGTTTAGTATCCCTTTCATTGTTAACACAAACACAAAACAATGGCAGCTAATGGTACCAAAGACATAATTAATAAATGCTGAGATTCTGGGAAGCTCCTTCTGAAGTTCTGCTATATTTTAAGAACCATCAACAAGAAAGCAAGAGGTACTAATGAAGGAAAACACAGAGAAATGGAGGACCAAGAAATGAGTTTTACTGGGACACAGTGGCCTGTCCAGACTTTATCCCTTTAATAATGGATGTGAATCATTAATTATAGACCCTGTCAACATATATAACCTGCGATAATAAATTTAATTCCATCCTGGCAAATCAGATTTTCTTCATGGAAAGTTAAAGTCTGAAAGAGTGTCCGTGTTCTCTTGATGACTGGGTGATTTATGGTGGCAAAAACTGAGAGAAAGCCATAATTTCCCTTAAATATGATGTGGTGAATTACTAAGTAAACAAGAATTTTACTGTTTTAAAGACTTAGCCATCCTTTTGAAAGTTATTTACTGCTTTTTTTTTTTTTGAATGGAAAAGCTCCACAAAGTCTAAATGCCTGCTGGCCTACATCTCCTTGAAACCAACATAATTGGATAAGCTTGATTTTATGTTATAGCAATTCAAAATTCCATAAATGTTCAGTAAAAATAAATCATGTTTTCTTCTCCTACATTCGAGCAGTGGTCAAGCCTATCTTAGCTTAGTCAATTCAATCAGTTGCCTTCACAGTTAAAGATGTTTTAAGTGATCTAAGCCTGATATTTAAAAGAAGGAAAATGCAGGAATGACCCTTTTCTGCTTGAACACAACTATGCATTAATGTTCAAATGTGTTCCTTAAGGACAATGTGTGTTCCACGGGACTTAAAAGTACTCCATCAGAGTTGATTTTCACAGGGCATTTTGCTGTTTGGCATATGCAGTGAAACAATAAATGAACAAAATGACACAATTTGATAAATACAATGAAATTTGTCACAAAAGATTTCCTTAATGAAATGTACTTGTCTGCTTTTTTATGTCTGATTAAACCTCTGGGAAGATTTAATTTTGTCTTACACCGCTTTGTCTTACCCTGAATAAAGAAGGTAAGAGCAGAGATTCCGACCAAGTCCCTCCTGGGATTTTATGATAGCTGCAGACATCACAGTAATTTACCTCCCAGCAGTGCACGCTGTAACAGTTCTGCTTTGAAGAGGCTCAACTTTGATGTGGAAAATCATGGGAGCCAACACTGGTAATCAATCAAGCACCGGGGCGGAAAGCAAGCAGCGGTCTACAAAAACGACGGTGTTTTATTTAAATGTATTCAAATGTGGCAAATGCTGTAATCCCTGCATTAAGAAGAGGTGTTACAATGCCAGCAATTAAAAGTTTTTTTTTTTATGTTTGGAAGATGTAAGTATCGAAGACAGAGATAGTAAGATTTCATGTAGTATTTATTAGGTACTTATTTATTAAAAATCAGAACAAAATAAGGTATAACATACAAATATAAATAGAAAGCAATGGTGACAAATCAGGATTCTCTATGGAAGGCTTTGGCACACAGAAATGGATTACATTAAGGATCAAGTGAATGAGTCAGTAATTTTTAAAATAAATCAGTTCTACCTGCTCCTCGCTGATAGTCTTAATTTGCTAACGACATTGAAAGCAAAACATTTATTACATTTCAAGCATTTGGTTAAATCTGTGGGGAGGTGTGTCCAACTAAAGCTCAATGTATTCTCGAACTGGAATAAGACCCTGACAGCGCCAATGGCAACTGTAGCCAGCAGCTCCAGGGGGAGCACATAATTATGGCACGATCGACCGTGACATCGCCCAGTGAGTGAGCGGGTCTGAGAAGCGCACCCCGCTTCACTGTGCAAGAGCGCCTCCTCTGGTCAGCGGCATCACTGCAGTCTGCCAGCACCAGCTGTGTGAGCAATGTGGCTCTCCGGTGCAATGACTGTGCGGCTCAGCTTTTAGACAGCAGAGTGAAAAGTGGAGACAGCCGGTAAGGGAAATTTTGTAGGATGTCTGCGCCAGTCTGCTTTCTTCCAAATTGATGGTGGACATTGCAGCTGAGAGACAGGCCTGGAAATATGACTGGGCTGTTCTAGAAAGAGGGTGGGGGGTGGGGGGGATTGTAGGGTGGTCCAGATTGGTCTGACAGAATGTCTATCAATGTTGCATTGGTGGAGTTACGAGTGCAGTACAAACTGCTCTCTATCATTTATTCAAAATATTTCTCGCATGGATCATTTTGGAGCAATATGGCTTACATTCAGTTGATTGCAAAGCTTTTTTTTTTAGATGAAATATAGAGATATAAATATTATTCTTCACTTTATCTGGCCAATGTTCTTTGAAAAATAGATATACATTTTGAGTGGAGGAGACTGAATGAAACAGGCAGGAGAGCACAAGTTATGTAAAATATTATCATGGAATGACTCAAGGTGAACATTCTGACCTGTGCACAGACTTATGAATAGTTTCTAGAGACTATGTGCAGCACAAATAAATGCATTATAAACATGTGTCATGAATCCAATCAGCAGTCTTACTTACTGTTTAAGGCACATGGTTCGCTGTCTGCATGAGGATTCAGCCTACTTCGTATAGACACCCATCAATCAAATGCATGGAGGGGGTCAGTAAATGCATGTAGCATAATTCTAGGGAACTGGGCGTGCAAAACTGGCAGGTTATGGGTTCAATTTCTTTGACAGCCACTTCTGCTGTACCCTTCTGCCCAACCTTCACTAAAAATGTCCAGCTCCATGAATAGATGGCATGTACGAGAATGTGAGCAGTGCAAGTTGCGGATGACAAGAGTACATATGTGATGTAATCACATAAATTGTGGTTACTTAGTAAAATGTAAATGAAAATCTGACACGTTCAACTCTATCAGGGTAAATAATGTCCCTATTGGACTGTTACCGGTGAATTACAGGTGAAGTGTGTTCCAAGTAACAAAATGACATAATAATAAATTAAAACCCAGTGTGGAATGTGTGACAGGTACCAGGTACTGAAATTGTCTTAGGGGCCAACACTAATGGATGCTTTCAATCTCGGGTAATTTTTTCATTGTAAAATTTAATTTGAGGTGTTTTCACAATCATGTTAATATTTAGCTAATGAATGCATAACACAGAATCAGAGTGAGATTTCCCAGACCATTATATCAAGAGTGAATTACAGAAGGTTTAACATCAAGACAACAATAAATGCATCGCATGGGAGCAATAAGGGTAAGAGGAACCTGTGGCAACACTGGACAATGCAGGTCATGCTGTAGGTAGGGAACATTCAACGGAACAGAACACAGTGATCAAGCTTTAATTGGAAAAACAGTGCTGAAATGCAACAGCAATAGTTTTAGCATACACGCTGTTCCTCACAATTATCTTTATGAGCAAAATACCAGCGTGATGTTGTTCATACCTAAAAATAAGCATAAAAGGAATCAGTAAGTACAACAGTAATTTAGACTCTTTAAAACATGCCAAAAAAGCTCAGTTATTGTCATGGTGTTGGTACGGCCTGGTTCATATCCTGAAAGATATAAAGCTGAGGCCAGTGGGTGGGTGGGAGTAATGGCAGTTTTCAGTTCACAATGATGAACACTATAAAAAAAATAGTTATGAACAGGAGCTCTTGTTTCTCAGTGTTTTCCATCATTCCATTGTGCTTCCACTCTTCGTTTCAGAGATCTGGAAAGACAGAATGGTGACAGAGTGTGTGTCAGTGTATGTGCGTATGCTTGTGTGTGTGTGTGTGTGTGCGTGCCTATATCTGTGTATTAGACCGTGTGCGTGTCTCTGTGTCTGCGTCTCTCTAGCCTGTGTCTCTGTGCATGTGTATGTGAATGTGTGTGCCTATGTATGCATGTGTGTGTGTGTGTGTCTGTGTATGTGTGTGTGTGTGTGTGTGTGTGTGCATGTGCACGAATGTGTGTGTGTCCACGTATTGTGTGTGTTAGTACCCTAAGCCCTGCAGACAGCAGAGGGACAGTGTCGCCTCCATCATTATAAAACGAGTGATATATAATCTCCTCCCGCTGCACTGCTCCTCATTTTTCACATGGAGAGACATCTCAGAATTAAGGAGAGTGAACTCACAAACATGAATCACCCTATAGCAGTCAAATCCTTAAACTCCAGACTAATTAAATAATCATGCCATTTCACTTACAATCGCTTATAAAGAAGTGTGAATATGTATGTGTGTGTGAGAGAGAGAGAGAGAGAGAGAGAGAGAGAGAAAGAGAAGGTGTAGACAAAGCTCCATAGCGCTATAATGTTTACATGATATAATGAATATGTCCCAAACATTATGGTATGCTGAAATGGGGGGGGGGGGGGGGGGGGGGGTTATGTATAAAAAGTCCTATACTTTTTTAGGGGAGACTTGCTTTGAGTTTTTCAAAGAAATCCACAGGGGCATTTTTTCTGTGCTTCTTTTTTTTCATCTTTTGTCCTCCAAACATCAGTCTTAGAAGTTGGTTGCATTTTCTGCTTTTCTCGACCCAAGTAATTCCAAACACATTCAATGATGTTGAGGTCTGGACTCTGGGGTGGCCATTCCATTGTTCTGAGAACACCAGCAGCTTGATCTTCTTAGCAGCGTTCTTGGGATCATTATCTTGCAGTAGAATGAATTTGCTCCCAGTCAAATATTGCAAGCCAGACCTTACGCCAAACATCAGTGCCCAACCTCACTAGTGCTCTTTTGGGTGAATGGAAGCGAATCCCTGCAGCCATGTTCCAAAATCTACTGGAAAAAATTCGCAGAAGAGTCGAAGCTGTTACAGCAGCAACATATGGGTGTAATGTTCAGGTATCCACATATCTTTGGAATTGTAGTACATATACAGTATACTGTACATATATATATATATATATATATATATATATATATATATTATATATATATATATATATTATAACTATTTGATCATCTAACTGTAAAATCAATTTATTTTAATGGTACACTAAAACTCGAAAGAATATTTGTGCTTTTCTTTTGAAAAGAAAAAGGCAAAGGGCCATTAACGAGAGAAAATGTTCTTATAAATTCTGAGTGAAATAAGGAATTCTCAGAGCATTGCAGAACTGCCATCATAATATGAACACGGACTGATTTATTCTAACTGTCTACAGATGACAGAACAGAATTGTGGCACCTGGAGCCATTTTTGGAGTTTTGAATGTTACAGTCTGCAACAGTATCTCCAAATGGTCTGTATCCACGGATGGTCTGGAGTTAGTTTTTCAACAGGAAATCCAATAGAGTAGCAGTGGCATCAGTAATGAAGAACAATCCGTTTCACACAAACATGTTCAAAACAATTCAACTTATTTGCATATTACTTGTGAACAAATCATGCAACAAGCTTTCCGTACAATATCATTTTTAAAATGCCTTATTTTATTTCATCATTTGACAAAAGGCTTATAAAAAGGATATAATTAATCAGAAATGTAATTTTTGAATGAATAGTGTGCAATAGTCTTTCATACACCTATGTGAACACAGTAAAGATAGGCCCACAAAAGGCTATGTGAAAGAACATTCATCTTTAAAACAAAAAGGAACAATTACCATTGGCAATACATCAATGTACATTGATAGGGTAGCTTACATACATATAATAAACAACATACAATGTGTATTGTTTCAGTTTCTTTTTCACAAAACACTAGTACTCTATTAACAAGAAATAATACAGTTACTATGGTCAGCTGTGTGGAAACAATCCAACATTTTATTTCATGTGTGTGGGGGGGGGGGGGGGGGGGGGGGTATTCTACAAGTACAAGCAGCTAGTATTTTACTGTAAGAAAACCTCCATTCTGTGATAGGCAGAACATGAAAGAGTGTGGACAGCCTCGCTGAGTACGTGTGCAGTGTTGCAACATTGATCTTATTACAGCTTAATATCCCTTAAAGGGCTGTCGTTGAAGTTTTAACTATGTACTTCCCTGTGATGTACTACAGGAGAGCATACTGTTCAGTGACAACACCAAATTAGGAGGAACTCCATATTAGTAACTTCTGCCATCTAGTGGTGAAAAAAAGGGCGCTGTAGTTATCCTGGGAGTCCCTTAATCGATCAAGAGTGAGTGTGAGTGATTCATTGACTGGTTGAAGGATGTTTCTGTTTTCAAAACTCATTAAAACCCATTAACCCCAGCTAAAAATTGCCTGAACTTGAGGTTGGAGGCCAGCTTGAAAAGCAGTGATCCCGTATGATTGCGCAAGGACATTTCAGCCATGCCAGCTGCGACATTAGGGCCATCAGGGTATTGCCAGCCTCACCATCTTGCAGCGCAGGCACACAGTCAAACAGGACATCCTGTTTTGGAATCCTGTTTTGAGCACCACCCCTGCTGGGTCTCCTTGATATGTTAGCAGCAGGATTTTATCGCAAACTGGCTGAGAGACTTAATAACAGTAAAGAAAAAATGGTGCTGCATGTAGCCAATTTATTGAGGATATCAAAATACTTTATGAGGGGAGCTTCACAGCCACCTCCAGACATTGGCAATGCAAAAGAATGCCTGTCTGAGACAAAACAGCAATATCTCTCCACTAAGTCATTATTAAATAAGCATCCCACCATTTCCGAGGACATTTTAGCTGACTATCAGACAAAATGCAATATGAAAATATCAATTTTTAGATGCATATAAATACATTAAAAATAAATGTAAAATAATACAATTATGCGTTTATTGAAGAGGAAGTATCACTAATTTAAATAAAATGGAACTAACTTTTGATTTTGGAATAATTTTCAATTACTTTGAAACCGAACAAGATTTCATGTTGTCATTCATAGTATACAATTCTTCATGCAAAAATCTAGTGAATAAATTGAAAGAAATAAAGTGGAACAAAGTGACAACTGCATTCAATGGATGAGAGAACTGGCCTCTTTGGTACTATGAGACTATAGCTGAGGCAGGTGAACTAATGATGCAGTGACACATAGCTGGTCAAGCTAGTTGTCCATTCCATTTTGGTCCCCTAAAATGGAGGAACTATGTATAAAAAGGGCTGTAATTCTCAATATAAAATATAACGTAATATAAAAATGTAATGTAGTATGTAATATAAAAAGGTACAGTACTGTGCAAAAGTCTTAAGCACCCTAGATTTTTAAATATAATATATAGTATATATTAGATGTTAATTTTTTGGTTTCTGTATTAGTGTGTCAGTAGAAAAGAGCTAATTTGAGATTTCTAAACATGAATTTTCCAAAAAAATGAAATTTTACAGATACATTTTTGTATTTTGTTAAATAAAGTTATATTTTAAGTAATATACTACTTTTCTGGGATTACCTGGAGAGCCAGAAGCAAGCGAAACAGCCAAAATCTGCAGAAGAACTGTGGCAAGTTCTCCAAAATGCTTGGAACAACCTAGCAGCTGATTTGCTTTTAAAACTGCAGGACAGTGTACCAAAGAGAACTGATGTAGTGAATGCGAAGGGTGGTCACACCATACATTGATTTTATTTAGTTTTTAACTATTTACGGCTCTCTATATATTTTTTTCGATATTTATAACCTTTCATTTCATTATTTTTGAAAGCATCTTAGCTGTACAGCATTTTTTTTTACAGGTGCCTAAGACTTTTGCACAGTACTGTATATATTTATGTTTTTCATGTGTACATGTATGGAAACAATATGTGCAATTGTTTGTGTGCATTGTTGGTGTATGAAATATATATAATCAACAAAATGCCTGTACATACAACTATTCAATTTACTATATGCCCACCTGTGGCCCATGACAAACACTGTTTCGCTCCATCGCCTGGCAGCACTGAGAGTGTATGTTGGCACTGGTCTGTCAGACAGTGGGCTGGTCCTAAAGATCGAGGGACAGGTTTCCTAGCAACCACAGAAACTACTGTTTTAGGCAGTAGATGGGCAAACTGTCTAAGTAATCCAATTTGGTCAAACTGCAGTCTGGATTGTATTTGTCTGCAGTTAAGGAACACATATTTCTCACTTAACCATACTGCTTACGTGGACTATAAGAAAGTTAAAGCGTAAAACGTATTTCTGTGTTACCCTTTATGCCATGAATATATATATATATATATACATATATATATATATATATATATACATATATATATATATATATATATATATACATACATATAGATATATATATATATATATATATATATATATATATAGTCACACACTGAAAAATATTCTGTAATACTCTGAATAATATATTTGAATATTTGGAGGCTGAAGATTGAAAAGCACCTTCTCAGGCTCTACCAAAGCTCTCCTGACTCGTTCACCATGGTTTAAGAAACCATGGGCAACATTTACATGTCTTTGAAGGCCCCTATTGGTGTGTCACAGCAGCAGGACTTTTACTGCATTCATTATTAATAAAAATAATTATAATAAAAAAAACATTTGGCAGCTTTATTTCACTTTAATTTGCCAGTGAGACCCATGCATGCTGTCACCAGGACACGTCCTACAGAGACCAACCAACATCACCATCTGCTGGTCACAATTTGAACACTCTTGTTAGCAATGGTCGCTAAAAAGCCGAATATTTTATTCCCATTTATGGCGGGCAAGTCAGGCAAGATCAGCTCCTGTGCCTTTATATGAGAAACTAAAAACACACCTATCTCTCCATGCATCAGATGCATGGTGGGAAGGGATGGAATATGTCTGGGAAATGTATACTGAGAAATGACGTAAGATCAGAAACATACTGAATGTAGACTGTTAACAGAGATAAAGGTTTATATAGCAGGTGTGGCCTTCAGTCCCATATTTTTTATATATTTCATGACTCCAACAGCTAATATCTATATAATCTAGCCTATGGGGTTACTGATGATGATGCACTAGGCTGTTGATAGAGTACAACACATCTATGTGTCACTTAATAATAATACTAAAAGATATTATGACCTTCCAACCATAAGGGACCATAACTGACAGACAAGTCTCTTATAATTACACTGTGTGAGTGCTTGATCTCCCTTTGGGTTGGTATTTATTTACTTACTCTAAAATAAAGGAGAATCTTAGTGTTAGACATTAATAAACTCAAATAACAGAATGTAAAAACACAGGACTGAGCTGGTTAAAAGGGAGAGATGAAAAGTGAAACTGGGGAAGAGAGGATTTTGTTTTTCCACCGTGTGGCTTTTCAAACTATAATTAAATGCCCTCAAGTGAAGGGACCTCTAGCCTTGGTCCTGCAGGGTTGTGGCATCTCCATTTTCTTGCCTTTCTAGATTTCCTTTATATGAGCAGCCAATGTAGGCCACAGAAGAATAATTTCAATAACTTAAGAAAGTTTTCATTCTCTGACGCACATCAAATACCAACAGGTAGAGTGACCTGTCAGGACTGGAGTTTGAGATGCCCGCTCTGGCGCATTTTTACATTATGGAATTGAAACGGTCAGATATAGAGGGAGAGGGAGGTACAGCCGTGGAATAGGCCTGTCTCTCCGGATCAGAGCTGAGCGTGGCAGCAGTCGCACTGCTCCAGGGTGGGCAGGGCCACCCTGTCCTAATGGAATGTGAGAGAATTGGGTCATGGGAAATGCAGCACCACCCAACATCCCCCCCCCCCCCCCATCCCCCCGCACAGGACCAGACATCCCCTGCTTTAATTCAATTAGCCTCGATAGCGAGAAGAGCAGAATTGTTTCTGACGCAAAATCGGGACGGCAATCCACATGTCACAGGGACACATCACGGGAGCCTTTCATCATCCGGGCAGCTAAAACCTAGGGTTTACCTTGAGACAAGTGAAGAAAACCTGGTGTGCAGCTCAGTGGCGTAGCCAGAAATGAAATTGCAGGTGGGCCTGAATAAAAGTGGGTGGGCCACACAATTCATTCCATAAATAGCCAGCGCCAAAGTGTTCTGCTATGCGATGGCCTGCTGTGCTGCTGTTGTTTATCTATTTGGTTTTGCCTACCTATGTGCAGGGGCGTTTTTACATTAGGGGCATGTGGGGCAGTGCCCCACCGAAGATGGCGCTGTGGTGCAAGAGTCTCGTAACATCTGAACGTTGTGGCATAACGTATTTTATATTTAGTACAAAATAGTGATTCAGTGGTGAAATTTGCGTGTATAAATATAATAAACTTGACTCACAATCCTTATAGTGCTGTTTTGGAGTAATTTCCTTTGTGTGTATGTGTGCTCGCGCTGCGGACTGCGCTTCCTGTGCTATCCATACACATGTGTCTATGGTCCTATCTCTCTGCTGTGGGGCAGTGGAGCATAGACGTATATACATAGACGCCACATTGGCCTTTGGATCGTACGTCAACGTCGCCGCCATATTGGTCCAGGCAAGACTTGCCTGTAAACAAATACAACGGAGGAGCTGCGTTTTTTCTGGGTAAAAAGCGCTATAGCGCTATATATATATAACCTAACGTTGATACACACTCCTCTCTTGGGCGTCTAGCAGCGATTAGCCTAACTATCAAGATTCTAAGTAACTGGACATAAAACTTTTTTTGTACTCCACGTAGGTCATAAACCCTTGAATATAAAAACGACTTATTGAAATCGGTTGAGAAATGTAAACGTTATAGTGCTTTTTATCCAGAAAAACCGCAGCTCCCCCGTTTACTTCTATTTGTTTTCAGCCCAGTCTTGCCTGGACCAATATGGCGGCCACGTTGACGTATCGCAGCAAGGGGCCGGAGCGGCCAATGAGGCGTCTATGTATTATGTCTACGCAGCGGAGCACTCTGCCCCATGGTTGCTAGGGAACCACTTTGGGATTGGGATGTTTGCATCACCACTGTGGGCCCAGTACAGACAGGTATCATGACTGGGAGAAGACACCACGCAGGGAAGAGTGAGCCAGATGCCTCAAAGTCTGGCCAGGGTGGAGGTTTGAAGATGTGTTGGAAGCAGGGTGGAGCTGTTCCATTCGCTGCTCTGTAGGCTAGAACCACTCTTTAAAACTTGATGTGAGCAGCAACAGGTATCCAGCGAATAGTACACAGGAGGGGTGTAACATGATCATCTTTGGGAAGACTGTACACAAGTTGACTGCAGTCAGTATTAGTTACAGTGATTTAGTGGCATAAGGTAATCTTATGCTACACAAAACAACCATTAATCAGTGATAACACCTAAATATTATTGACAGACTATGGGGAACCACAAATAAATCACCTGGCATTTTTTTATTGCCCGCAGTCAGTGCCATTTCACTGATTAGTGCACCGGTGGTGTTCTACCTTTAGATGGCAGTAAAACTCTAAACAATTAAGAATCTCACTGCATTATCCTACACACACAGATTGATTATTTTGGAGGTCAGGAACCGTCGCCTGACATGGTTGACTTGCAATAGCATTATGGGAAAAGAGCCAGCCACGGCAATAGACAGCTGTTACCAGGTCCATTGGTCAATGTTAAATCATTTTTTTACATTAGTGTTCAGACATGCTTTCTCACAAAAAACATGTTGATTTCTGGGGGTGAAAGATGCCTTCAGGGAGGTAATTAATCACAGTCTTCTTCAAACAGGAAAACTAAAGCACATGGACAGATTATTAGAGACTGTAATTTAATTGGAGACATCAGCAACCGCATACACATTCTGATAAGATTCACTGAAGATTCCCCAAAGGTTTTTTATCTAAGAGAGCTGAAGTGAAACATAAATTACCTGTGGTCACAAAAGGGGTGCTAGTGCTTACGGTTTGTGACTGACAGATAAAGGCTGCATGTTTCACAAACATGGTTTAGTGAGTAAAGCAAATAATTACAACTAAAATCCCCAAACTGGATTTGTGAATACGTATTGTGCTGGTTTACTTTTAGTCCGAGTAAAGGACAACTTTATTGAATGTAGGTTTAAAGGTATTTACTGACTTCCTGACAAGTTTTCTTAACACATTTTAACAGAACATTTTGATTGCATGTGTTAGGCCATATTTTTACTATAGCACAACTAGTGTAACGAACCATAATGAAACTGGTACACTGTTTTAGCTAACCAACCTGATGAGTTGCCAACTAATAGTGTTTGAGTCTGCATGTAGAAACACAAGGACTGCGGTGTTCAATAAACTTGTGCATTCTACAAAGAAGAAGAAGAAGAAGGTGGTTATCTTTCACGTAACAGCTTTGGTCTCAACCATCACCAATTTGTATGTCACACCCGAGTGATGCGTCTCAAGAGTGCCATCACACCTCCATATCTGATGTAGAGAAGCTCGTTAGCTGCATCACAGCTATGTGGCTGATGGAAGAGCCTGAATTTTGACCGGAGAGCCACGCCTGTCAGGTAATGAGCGCAGAACACTGCAGCAATGGGCCCACTGAGAATTATGATTACGGTGTATGGCTTCTCTTTAATCCACAAACACTCTGGCTGTATGTGTGTGCAGCTGCTTAGTACTGCCCAGATCTCTGACAGGACTCTCGCTCATATCAGTGTGTTGTGAGAGCAGTGGGAATTCTGTGTGGTCCTGAATAAAAGGAGGCACAACATGCTGACCTTTTCTTCTAAAATTTTTTTTTTCCTTGTTAAGTTTGTGGCATAGCACTCATATTTATTTCACTCACAAACCTAACTGGTCTCCCTGAATATCTGAATTGCATAGCCATACAATATATTTTTACTAACCTGCAGTAATCAGTCTCCTAAATGTAAGGTATTGTACCTGAGTAGTACCATAGATATTGTCACAGACTAACCAGATGCTCCACTCATTATGTTTAACATTGAAAGTTCCTTCCTCTGATGCTGACATTCAGATTTGGTGAATCTTCTAATAGAAACCAGAGGTGGAAAGTCCAGGGGTCAGAAACTAAAATTCTTGCCATGTGTTTCTTGTAGTTAGCTAGCTGATTTCACTAAATAGTTTGACCTTCTGGCTGGGGAATTGTGCTAATAGTGCACAAAAAGAACGCAGAAACTGACTATCTGGTTAGTCTATAATTTCTATAATGGCACTTTCATACAGTATCACTGGAATGTAGGTTTCACTTTACAATGCATGTATGACCTATTACATAATTAAAAATGATGAAATGCATAACTGTGAATGAAATCATTACACTTACGCACGCATTCACACAGAGGAGTGTCTTGCATTTACAGTATGCCTAGTTTAAAATGAGCAACCATTTACCCCTGTGTTCATTATCTTCACCTTCCTCTGTCCTTCACATTTGCACCAGCTATTTTCATGCCTTCATAGTGATGTCACACTTCTTGTACTCCTGAGAGTAACAATGAGAGTAACATTAATTCTGGATAAGAGCATCTGCCAAGTGAATGCAATGCAGTGTAACTGTGACACTGGCAAGCTGGCTGTCTAATCTACAGCTTGACCTCTGACCCCTAACACCCTCCCCTCCCTCCTGTGCTGTACCTCCTGCAGTCTGAAATCCAGTGTCCCTGAAAACCAGCCTTAATCCAAGTGTAGATTTTCACTGTCCTATACAACATAGCATCAAAGCTGGAGGTTTTATTCTGTATGGTAACAGAATGCAAATATTTTAACTGTTTGACAACCATCCCTCAACCTTAGTATCTTTGTTTTATGCATTTTATGCTGCATTTTATAATAAGGTGGACTCCTCTTTCCTATAATCCTGTGACCAGCTCCTTCACCTCTTCTACAAGAGTGGTCCTCAGCCCTGGTCCTGGAGAGCCACAGAGAGTCTGGTGGGGTTTTTTTTTTGCACCAGTTCTGTCCCATGAGATAGGTGAGGTGAATAACTTACTTTAATTTATCAATTAAGTTCTGAAATAAAAAAATAGTACTAATATAAAGAAACCATGTGGTTCTCTAGGTTCTCTAGGTTCTCTAGGATTCAGGACACTGTTCTCCCACAGTCTGTGCCCTGACAGGTAACCTAGTATCACAACACAGACCAGACGAAGCAATCCTGCATCTGGGTTTATCTACTATGTCTATCTTCTTTTAAAAAATTAATTAATAATAAAACATTTTTAAAAAACTATTTTATGCTGGGTTTATGTCTTTCTTGTTCTTTTCTGTCCTTTCCAGGAGTTTCTCTCAGTGTTTTCATTTTGTTTTCAGTTGTTTCTTTTTTAAGATTATTTTCTCAGTTGGATTACATGATTTAATATAAGGCTGAGAAAATACTGATTTTGGCCAATCAAAATTATCTGCTGTTCTGTTCTTTCCATATCAGGTCCACTCAGCTCTTGTAGTGTGTGCCTGCCCAGTGATTTGGTAAACACTGTATGCTTACATTCATTCATCTCGGACTTGTTTATACATACTGCAAAGGGATTTCATTGGCTGGCTGCTTTTTGTCCTCCTCCCACATCCAGGCATTGTTCAATACAAAGGGATGTTCCTAACGTCCCTGCATGGCCTGTTTGTAACACTTTTCTAATCTTTGCCCTTTATTATGGCAAAGGTTTTCATGAATTTTTAGCCCCCTTGCTCTGATTGGCTAAATGCCAAGACAAGCAATTTTTTGGCTACCAAGTGGCTTGATGATTGTAGTCCCAAGCCATGTTTTCATGCATATGCCATGGTTGTATGACTATAGCATGCCGCTGAATATTTGATATTCATACAGGTGAAAAACACCTTCTAGACAAAGATCTTTAATAGCAAAAATTTTATTTATGTGGTATTGTTTCCACAGGAAAAAAGAACAAATAACTAAATAAATAAATGTGCAAAATAGCAGCAGATTCAGGCAAGTAATTTTCCTAAAGCAAAACTACACGCACACAGCCATTAAAACTCTTGGGAGATATTGGATATAGGTGGTGCAGCGAACCACAAGGTAAAAAAACATAGCAGTGCCATTAGGCAATTCGTATTTGCATGGTCTTCATCTTAATAGGTTTTATCATAGGTTCTACACAAGGAAAACAACAAAGCAATCATTCTGGAGGGCTGGATCAGGCAGAGCCGACTAAATAGTTAACTGTAGCACATTTAGTCAGTTAATTGCATTATCAACTGATTACATCTAGTTATATCTGGGTATAACTCCTGTCCTGGAGGGTGAAACTACCAATAGTTTCAGTTTTCTGACAGCTATATACACTACACTGTTTCTCTCCTGTACTTGAACACAGTAAATCATTAGGGTACATTTTGCAGTCTGTGGCTATAGCTAATGCTTATAGGAATGTCAGATTAAGATATGATTGTGTTAATTAAATAATTAAGAGTAGAAATTGGAACAAAATCCTGAAACGGATCAACCCTTGTCGCACTCCTGACTTATTATTTCGGATCTGAGAGACTGATACAGGGGGAAAAGCTAACGACTTGATGCAAAACCTGTAATGGAATTGCACAACTGACACCCAAGATAATTTCCCATTAGAAATACAATGCATTCAACAGGCAATGGCTGGCAAGAAATCACAAGACAATTTTAGAATTTACAATGCAAGTTTTCTGCAAAGCACAGTGCATAAAACATATTTTGAGAATTAAATGGTTAAAAAATACTAAATAAAGATGCATATACATATTGTCTACAGAATAATATTTAGCCTTGGGCCACAAGATGATTACATATCAATTTCTCTCAACAGAAGGTCTCAGGACAGAAGTAAAAATTCTTGGCAACAGATCACACATTGAGGTACTCTGCTCATTTAATGATGAGGATTATAGCAAGTGGGATAAATTGAAATTCTCATCTATACTGTTGGGAGATAATCTTTTAAATCAAACATCCAAAATGCCTTCCTGTAAAGACATTCACTTCTAGACTTCTAGACCTGCATGCGATAGCATACATAATAAGTGGAATCATTTGGAAAAGCAATCAAGTAATTCATTTGGAGTTGGATCGCACTGAAAATACAGGTCAAAAAAATATAAACAAACAAACAAATAAACAAATAAAATAAAATAAATAAATACATATTCCCAGATTTGGCCTTGGGGCTGTATTGTGTGGGATGTATATTTGTGCAATTTAAATCCCTGAAGTGCTAAGAGCCACTAATTTCTGATGATCATTGAAGGATGATTTACTCTCTAAAGGCCAAATTAGGTGAGAAGTTCAAATGTATAGGAAAAAGAATGCCCATTCATCCCCAGAATCATTTTGTACAATGTGCTATATTGCCAGTCATTGCTTTAGAAAGAGAATACATATAAATGATAAATGATTAATGGGTAAAATCTAAAAAAGTTCTAAATGCAGAATCAATATCTTCAATATCTGCTTGCTGAAATAGAAATAACTTTCTTTCAAAGGCAAATAAAGTGGCAATGAGCCAACCCTGTATTATGTTAAAAAAAAGTAAGGAAAGGAAAACGTTTGGAAGAAATTGACAGCTGTTAATTAATCTTAATTGGTCAATAAACATCATGGGACGAAAAGGGCGAGACTGGGCCCCCCATGATAACGACATGAAACGAGAACTTAGTCGGTTTTAGGACCCAGGAGAACAGCATGATGTGTTAGCTTTACAATTTCGACTGCTGTAGCGTGGAGCAAGGAGGTCGCCAGTTAGAAACGGGAGGTTCGCATTCTCGGCAATGGTCTGGACGTCGGTATGCTCACCGCTGATTGCAATGTTATGCTATTGTCAGCCAATTTGTAACGATTCAAATTCTCTTTTTCCCTTGAATATTTTAACTCTTTTCGTAATTCGGGTTTTTGGGACTACGGATATACTGCACTGTAACAGCTAGTGTAGCTCTCAGTTTGGACGGCGTTCTCAAAATATCTGGGTTAATTTTCCAATGACTATTAATTTTATTTTAACGAGGACAGTTTTTCATGGACAGAAACACTATTTATGTTTTATGTTTCATTTATGTTCAAGAGTTACGTTCCAAAATTATCACTGGCTGGCTTAAGAAGACAGGGTAGGAACCCATCGATTGTCAGGCGTTACATGTTTCAATTTTAGTCGAGTTCAGCAGGACGGATATAACATTGTTTTTGTGGATATAACATCTGTATTTTATGTTAATGTTAATTCGGTGTAGGTGTATTTCGCGGTTTGATTACTTATTACGATACATGAAGGTAAAGCTACGTTTTGTAGATGGAAGGTCTGTGTGAATATACTCGTCAAAATTGCAGCTGATTGCAGAGGGTTTTTTTGTCTCCGTCATCACAGAAAGCTGCTGACAAAAGGGATTGCCCTGGATCGTTGAGAAAAGTCATTTATGTCTCGTAGTCAGCACTCTCTGTTTGACACAACAATGTCCCTCAATAAAAGTATTGAATGGGAACATTTTGAAGAGCGTGACAAGATGCACCGGTCTTCTCGGGGCACAGGTACTGGTTCCCAGTCCGGGTCTCGGGGAAATGGACTGGTTCCCAGTCCGGCGCACAGTGCCCACTGCAGCTTCTACCGTACGCGTACGCTGCAGTCCCTTACTTCTGAGAAGAAAGCCAAAAAAGTTCGTTTTTACCGAAATGGGGACAAATACTTCAAGGGTTTGGTGTACGCGGTGTCGAATGACCGCTTCAGGTCCCTGGACGCGCTGCTTATGGAACTGACCAGGTCGCTGTCGGACAACGTGAACTTGCCCCAAGGGGTACGGAGCATATACACTGTGGACGGAACCAGGAAAATCACAAGCCTGGAGGAGCTGGTGGAAGGTAAATCAAGTTTAGAACACCCGCCTGCACCAGTGGACACGCATCACAGCGCATCACTGCTCGGCTGGATAGGCGCGCATGCACGGGTGGACAAACTAATTGATCGCTTAAATGACCAGCCTAATGGATCCATCTTTATAAAGCAGGTTACAGCTGTGCCGATATAAACATTCAAATCACTTAGCCACCTGCGCATGCCGCTTTATTAAGCTGTATCTATTAAAATGAGAATTTAAACAAGGCTTACTGAATTTGCCAGAAAGTGCTCAAAGAGACCTTAAAAAATGTAAACTACACCACATAAAAGTATAGGAGGGCGACGAGCTCCGAAGTAGTCTAACTGGATACGTCATATAAAAGAAAAACACATTCATTGACAGATTAACATCATATAGCAGAATATATATATTTAACTTTCACATATCAGACAAATATAGGTTATTTGTTTGTGTTTGTGTGTGTGTCAGAAAAGGATATTTCACATGTCAGAAAAGCTATGTCAATGTTATATTGGATGTGTATAAGCAAGTAAACTTCACATTTGATACATCAGATATCAGACACATGTGGATATAGCTTATAGTATGTCTTGCCTTTATCAAATTTTCCATTTCCTTGCACAATACCTCATTGATTTTGTTTGGATCTCCAAGAATCTCTGTGCTCATAGATCATGGTGTGGAAGCTTGGTGCATGTCTGATTTCAGTGGATAAATTCCATTGATTTTTATGTAGAGTTTTAAAGGTTTAATCTGCCAAGTTCATACTAGCTCATAGATATTTAAATTTTTATTTATATAGAACATGTACAGATAAATTCAAGTGTTTTGTTTGTCTTTATGAGCATAAGTAGGTAAATGTGAATTTTCTCTTGAGTGTAAGAACGTAATGCAAATGATTCCATTCATATGCAGTTGTTTGTTAAATTTAGTCAGAAGGATTTTAACAGAAAGGCGAGTGGAGGGTTATGATAATTATCTGTCGACACTACATTTTGCAGGGGAAGCAGTGATTAACCTATATGTGAATATGACTTTCACCTCTGCCTGGTGTTTCCTCAGTAATGCCTGGCCAAGTGGTTCTTGTACTGCATGGCTTAACTGTCTGCAGGGGGTGATGGTGATTTGGTAATTCCTTAATATTTGGCGTTTGCCCGGATAGTTTAGTTGTGCAACCACGGAGACCCTCTTTCTTCTCATATGACCGTAACCAGGCCATCCAGTAAATGTTGTTTTTATTTGTACAGCAGTAGGCTTTCCTTTGGTTACTTATCCTATATCTCATCCAAGGTTTAATGTGGTCTAATCCTACAGGGGTTGTGATGGTCTTCATGGTGGTTAGTGACTGTTTTTGGATGGGAGAACTAGGCCTAACTGAGGTAAACCAAGGTATTGTATGATGCGGTTTGGAGAGCAGTTGAGCATTCCTCCTGGAAGATAGACTGCAAAATTGCGACTCGTATCCTTTCATACTCACTGTCTAATCAGACTTCAAACACCTGGACATTAGCCAGTGAAACAGTTTTAAAAAAACGTATGAATACACATAGACCATCTTTTACAACAGCTGTGGTCTACATCTGTGATGATTTAACTCTGAGCTCAATCTAGTCCTCCACTTTCACAGTCTAATACAATTTAGAGGTATGCTGTGGAAACATGATACATGTTTCAAAGCAAATATTTGGTTTATAGTTTTGTTTTGCAAATTTGTGGAGATGGAGAGGGAGGTTGGGAAATTAACACGGCCTGTGTTTTAAATGCATTAGTCTCACTGTAGGGTTGCAAGAGACATGTGACTTCGGGCTTTTGAATCAGATTTAATTGCGCTTTGGCGGGGAGCCAAGGCTATTTTGGATCGCTACTCTTTCGTTCGCCCGCGATGGCGCCCTGTGCTAATCTACAGTAGCGGAGGGCGGCAGCTGCACACGTGCTCGTTATCATTTCCACGTGGAATTATTTGTCGTCATTCCAGGGATTCTATTGGAAACGTTGACCACTGGCCCCGAGTGGATGATAGAGTTCAGAACCATACCCTTCAAAAACGTCCTGCCGTGACACACTGCGACTGCATGTGTCAGTGACTGTGTGTGCGTGCGCGTAGGCAATACAGAGTCACTCGCAACAATGTCGGGAGAGGGGAGGACCCGGGCTGCCTCCAGTTGAGTTGGGCACACGGTGGGGGGCAGGCGGGCGGTTGGTGGGGAGAGGGGGGCAATGGGAAGCCAAACACCAGCGCCTTGTCTTTGTTTACTCAGGCATTAAACAGGCAGGAGGGGAAGAACCCCAGAACTGCCAAGCTCAGCAGCCAAAGGAATAGACGGAAGACCGTTAGTGCCCCCCACTAAGGAACAGAGGGGGCAGACCAACTGCTGCTCCCCTACTGTTCCTTTCCTGTACAGCACACTGGACCATATCGAGGAGGCTGCAGCGAGCAATCAGTGCAAAACTGACCTGGGGATAGCTTAAAGTGAACTCAACACAAAGTTTGGTGGTGTAAAGCCAGTGCGTATATCAGTGTTGACTTGTGTGAGCACTGAACAGCACAGCTGCTGACTTGAATTGAGCCTCCTTGGAGAGAAATCTGGATACGATTGACAAGGGAATTGCATTTGTTTAAGGGTGAGCAAATGGAGGCTCTGATAAACCGTGCTCACTGGAGGGTGTCTGTGTTTAGGGTCTGACTATAATCAAACACCTGAGACCGGGCTCTCCGGGCGGTCCCTGTCCCCCTGTCCTCCTACAGGAAACTCTCTTTCGGTTTTTAAATGTCTCTGAGATTTAATGACAGTTCCCCCCTAATTTGTGTCACTGCTGTCACCAGTCAGGCCTCAGGCAACACCCACTCAGCTGGAGCTAATCTTATTAATTAGCGGTTTGTTAATTGAGGCCCTATTAAAGCCTACAGTCAAGGGAGTTTAACTGTCTCTCAGCTGTCTCTTTGTCTGCGATATGTAGATGAAGAACAGTGCAAAAAAAGACAGATGGAATGACCCTGTTCTTTTGGAAGGAGAGCACAACTGGAAAAAGTTGAAATAGAATGTATGTACTATGTTTATGGTTTGATCTCATCAGTTGCTCACACATAATGCTTATAATCAGATTCTTAGAAAGTCCAAATGTGCATTTTATTAAAATACAGCAAACCTGCATATTCTGGTGAAATAAAGGCACGTACTTACAGGTAACATGTTCTGTGAAATCATATTTCTAAACATAGTTTAGAAACACGGAATCATTTCCAGCTTTGTCTTTTGAGACAACTTTGTTGGCTTTGACCCACTGAGTGCCGTATGGAGACCAGACATCAGCTGGCCAGTTGTGGCCAGTTAGAGACGGAAACCAAAGAGAGTTAATGACCTGGCATTTTGACGAGGTTCAGGAAATTGAGGTCAACCCCATACGTTGGGTTCAGCACCACGGACAGCTCTGCCCACATCACAGGAAGTAGGAGTGGGCCCATCACTCAAGGCCATAAGCTGCAGTGAGTCACGCTGTTCCCTTAAGCTGCCCGTAAGAACTCCTGGGGCATCTGAACCACGTTTCTCTATTTATGCTGCACGCTTGCCGTACGCATGACCGGTAGTAACTTAAAATAAAAACCAACATTGGTTCATCCTGGTCTCATTTCAATCCCTGGAAGAGATTGCGTTTAAGCCTAAATCAGTTTCGCGCAGTCATCGCGGTCAGAGTTTGGTTTTGTTTCAAAGTGCAAGGCCGTCGTGTGCCTGAACACATGAGCTATTGTCTCGTAAAGACGTGAGCACGTTGTTCTTTGCTTTAGTTATAAATTTAATTTATTTTTTTTAAAGTGTGGTTTTGATAAATGTACTGTGATTCCGTTGTGTATTTCATTGTGTGTTTTCCATTTCATATTCGGGAGAGGAAAGTGTTTGAAGAGACATGCATTGACATTTCTTTGTGGTGGAGTGCGGAACACTTACAGGGAACACTTACAGTAGAATACGTTTGGTCTCTAGTGGCATAGATTTACAGCCGGTAACTTGCACCGCTGCCAGTTTTGTGTGAGGTTATTTTACGCTATTGGACATCCTTTTATACTATTCCTTGAGTTAACTGCCACGTGGTTACTCTTGATTTATCTACAGTCCTGTGTGAATAGTAGAGATGAGTACAGACGTAAATGGTTTTACATTAGAGGAGTATAAGTGCGTGTGTGCACAATGGCTTTAGTGGCTTTATTTCATAATGGCCTTCATTGAAGTGGATAATTAAATGTGTTTTCATTCATTTCATTTTCTTACAGATATTTGCTCTTTGGCACTGCAGCGGTATAAGGGAATGTGTGAGAACAACACGGTCAAAGATGAGAGGATGTTTTTTTTTAAATTGATGCTTTAGTCCTTTGTCTCTGGACATTCATGGTCTTACTGTCTGTGTAAGAATGTGTAAGAGATTAAAGGAGTTTCTGTAAATTGCAGAAAGCTTTTAAAAGTGCACCGATGTGCAAGTCTTACTTTGTGCCCAGCCATGTTTCGAGCCATTGTCTCACTTCTTTTGTTTGAATCCCGTAATTCAAGCAGAGGTTACAGGCAGAATGAGACCAATGGCCTTGAACCAAACACAGCTCTAGGCAATTACACCCAAATAGATTGGGTCAAATTGATCTGTTCTTTTCACTCAGAAAGACAACCCCACCCCCCACCCCCCTTTCTGTGCCATCTTCCTGCGAGGATCGTTAACCTCTTTGCTAACGCTGCGGACGAGGCTGCGTTTCTTCCGGTCAAACGTAGCGCATTACATTTTACACGCAACTCTGCGCCGCCCTGAGAGCCGAGGCGATGTTTAATAACCTCATTTGTTCTGCTTCTGTGGTGTGTGGAAATCACCCCTGCGAGGGTTAAAATCACTTCTCCTCTCCAGTGCCTCTCTCTTCTCAGCAAATGAGCAGAGGGCTGCTTTTCAGAGTGGCTGAACAAACATAACAAGAGGTTTAAAGCGCTTTAGCCTCTCTTGATCTGGAGTGCATTGTTCTGTAATCGCTTTGCGGCGTTTGAATTATTTGACCTTCGAATGTGGTCGGTTTTGTAACAGGATTTGATCCACATGTGCGGATGCTTTGGGGTTTGGGTATTTAAAATTTAAATTAGACATTTTTTGGCCCTCCCTTTGGATTCTTTTTACTTTATTCCGATAGAGAAGGGATTGTTGTGTAGGAAGTGTCGTGGCGGGGGATCGAACCCCCAACTGCATGGGGGGGTTAGCTTTATTGCTTGAGATTCTGGCGGTCGTACGGACTGTCCCCTGGACGCGCTTCGCTTAAATCTTAAGATTTATAAAGCGAAACGTATCTGTTGAACATCAGATCTCCCAGACAATTTAGGTACGCTTCCAACCAAGTCTGCGTTGTTCTTCCTGCCGCGCTGATTGTATCAGCCAGAGGAAGTTCACGTGTTAAACAATCATTTCCAGAAAACAATAGCCAGGCCTGGCTTCCTGCCTTTTTACAGACCTTTCGTTTTTGCCTTTTCGCCTGTCCGGGTCCTCGTGCTTCACCACGCGGACAAGCGTGTACGCAGGCTACTAGCAGCTGCAGTGAAGGGACAGAGGAAAGGGAAATATTTTTATCTGGATGTAGCACATTGGTGCGAAGTGTACACTGACGGGGTGGGCACATGGAGGCCCTGAATGGGGCTTTTGTCCCAGAGAAAGTCCCTCCGGGTGCAAAAGTGCTACCAAGCGCAGAGGACATTGCAGTGCAGTTCTAATCTGCAGTAAACCTCAAAAAAGAATTTTTGCTCTCCTTTTTTGCATCCTTGAAAAGACTTCAAAACGCTTTCCTTTATTTATTTTTGCATTGCTCAGAAAAAGACATCCTGGTTTAGACTGAATTTAGTTGAGAGTTCCTTGAGCTGTCATGGGAAAAAATGGACAAGTATCAGCCATGTCACTTCTGAAAATGACCTTGTTTTGTGATGCGTGTTATCATCGTGATGCAGATACTCACAACCACAGTGTGAGATTTAGAATATAGTGTTCAGCAGACCTATTCTCCCTGGGTGATGATGTGCGTGCAGGTTACCGGAGTATTTGGGTCATGGCCGATCTGCCCTATCGTTTTGCCGTTAATGGCTCGGTTTACCTGGTCAAAAGCGGTCTGCAGCGAACCGGCAGGGGACCGTTCGCGGTTCACGCGCCGAACGGTTATTTGGGTAAGCCCCACAGAGAGCCTGCCGGGTACCTGAGTGGTGGCAAAGGCTCCGGTGAGGTCCCGGGCCGTTTCCGTTCACCGACGGGTTAATAACACAGTTTACTCTCCTTCCCGCTAACCCCAGGAGCCGCGGCTATCGGCTTCTCCCTCTGCTGCATTATTCACACCCGGTAGGCTGGTGATCGCAAGCACTTCCCGGGGAATGGGGAGAACCAGATGAGTGCATAAAGCCCATTTCCTTTGGGGAAAATAACTGCTGAGATGAACTATACAGAGTTTGCTAGCGCCTGTACCAGGATTATGGAGCACCAGTCCTGGCAGGCTGCAGTGGCTGCTGTCTTTTGTGCTTGAAAACAATGTGGACAATCGGTTAGACAATCAGCGACTTAAATGAACTGTCAGTCTATGCTCATGCCCATGTAAAGTGCTCAGCAGTGTTCGGCTAGACATATTCTGTTATTGGAGAATATTGCTTTGAGTGCAATCTGATTGATGTCAATCATGTCAATCTCCTTTTTATTGCTGTAGTCTAGACGCTTTCAATAATTAGCTTGTTAGCTTTATTTCCTTGTGCATCTTTAGTGCTAGCAGTGCTGTTATTGGGACTACCATTGCGACGATTATATTTACCTCTGCCTTGATCGTGATCACATTTGTCCTTATTGCTACCAGCATCTCAACCATTAGAGTCATCACTATCTTTATTGGTGTGTGCATTGGTATCCCATTGGAGATAAGCCTTAACCAATGTAACATTAAGATGTAAGTCCTTTTATTGTTTGAAAAGTCTCTTATTTTTGTTTGTTTAAATTTGTTTGTTCTAGTTTGTACAAGTTGGCTTAATGTTCAATAAGATAGCTGGCAAGTCGTCTTTCGAGTGCACTTCTAGAACTTGTGTTCTCTCTTGGGTCTCTACCTCTACCCCTCTAGGGCACTTCCACCTTTAGGGCACTTCCCTGCTTTACAGCACTTTTCCTTTAAGGCACTTCCCCCCTCTAGGGCTCTTCCCCCCTTTCGACCACTTTTCCCCTAAAGGGCACTTCTCCACTCTAGGGCGCTTTCCCCCTCTAGGGCACTACCGGGTAACACCATCTGCTAAATGCCTGTAATGCGACTGCATCACCCGACTCCATCTCTTCTGCCCCCCCGCAGGCGAGAGCTACGTGTGCGCTTCCAACGAGCCGTACCGCCGGGTGGACTACACCAGGAACATCAACCCCAACTGGTCGGTGAACGTGAAGACGGGGGCGTCGCGGTCGCTCCCCTCGCTGGTGCCGTCCCGGGGCGAGCCGCGGGAGAGCAAGGACTTCATCAAGCCCAAGCTGGTGACGGTGATCCGCAGCGGCGTGAAGCCGCGCAAGGCCGTGCGCGTCCTGCTCAACAAGAAGACCGCCCACTCCTTCGAGCAGGTGCTCACCGACATCACCGACGCCATCAAGCTGGACTCCGGCGCTGTGAAGCGGCTCTACACGCTGGAGGGCAGGCAGGTGAGCACTGCCCCACCTTAAAGAAATGGAATACAACTGTATCAAGATATATAGTAACTATGTGGCCTTTTTAAAAAAAATATATAAATAAAAATATATTTCTCAATATATTTTAAAACATATATTGCAGTATCTGAATGCAGCAGCAGTTTTATTTACGGTATTTGATCTTTTGTCAGGCTCTTCATTTATATGTATTTGCTCAGTAAGTGGGTCATGCAATTGTCAAACCTAGCTGCTTGTAGGAGTGTATATGATATATTCACATTCATAGCAGAATTCTTAGGAGACTTCAATATAACTTTGTGTTTTTATTTTTGTATTTTTTATATAGCTCCATTAGTATTCTGAACATATATAATGTGACGGTACTTGAGCTATAAAGTACTTTATATTGTCGGTTGAGGCAAATCAGTTTTGTTCTTCAGAGTATTCAGTGTAAATGTTTCTTTGAAATGGATTTCGAACGTGTTTCCTAGAAGTCATGTCTTGCTGCTCTGTGCTGCTGTTGCTAATTGACCATGCAAAACGGGATTCTCCAGTTTTTAATGCAGAATTCATGTTTTGGAATGCTTCGTCCGTTCTGCCTCGCCTCGTATGGGGTGGCCACACGGAAATGTGTTGTCAGTACAGAGCTAATGAATTTTCTTTGGGGCTCATGCATTCGCAGAGGACAGGGATGCCAGAGATCTATCTATGAGTTTTCGGAGCTTTGCCTGTATTTTTTATTTCGCACACACCAAAAGATGAAAGTAGTAGAACTTTTGCGGGACTGCAGTTAATGTAATCCTTCAGTAACCGCTATTCAAAATGACCTCCCAATTCCTTTCTCCTCCCAATATCACGCCTCCACTACTCTTTCTAGTTGGGGAAAAAAATGGACAGTGACTAAAGAATGTGCTTTTCTTATGTTTTGTTCATCGGCCAGATGTTTGCCATTGAGGGCGGGGTTTGCTGATGATTGGCAGGAATAGTGTTCTCAGGACTGGGAGATGTGTGTTAATACTTTAGAATATGTGGCTTTGGCAGATGTGCTGGAAACGGGAAGCTATCTTTGGCTGTGTGTCAAAACCACAGCAGTGGTTCATACTTCACAGGACTGTAATGTAGCTGACCTCTGAAACCTGATTCATACTCTGACTAAAACTGCACGGTAATATAAAGGCTGTGTCATATTGGCCCTTGAATTCTTTCTCCAGTTCTCCTGTAGAAGCCAGTGACTGTTTCAGTCTTCACTTGAGGGAATTGTTTGGTTAAACTGAAGAAAAATACACAATATTAATTTGGCCTCCATTTTGATTAAGACAAGCTACCCCCCAGGTGTCCTTGAGTGCATTAATGTTCGGTTGCATACCGCGGAGCAGGTGTTTTAAGAGAGGCGACCGTGATGCGGAATCACGTGCTCTTTTCAGCCGAGCGGACGGAACGGCTCTGTGGCCCGAAACACAATCGAGCCTTATTTCCCCAGCAGCCAATGGGGATCTTCAGAGACAGGCCGAAGACATGACTCAGGAAAATAATGAGCTGTTTCCGCTCAGCCGTGGCTCCCCAACAGAGCCCTCTTTCAGACGGAGCTCTGAGGAGGAGACCGGAGCCTGAATAATCCTGAGACTGCACGTGACCAAGGTACGGCGCTCAGACGGAGCCGCTGATGGATCTGTTGATGTAGACCACACGGAACCTTCTGGATGAATTTAGCCTGTTTAGCATCCGCTGCAGTGAGATTTGATTGTTAATATCATTGAACAAATCAATGGGAGAATAGCGCTCGCTAGGATATTTCAAAATTCTACTTTTGTTAATGTACAAGTACAGTGCACGCAAAAATACCCTCCATCGATAGGCTGTCCTATCTTAAAGAAAGTAAGACAAACAAACACGACAAATACTTATTAAACTGAAATGCTAGAAAAAAAATGCTAGCGTGCCACGAGACATTACTAGAACCTATAGCAGACAGCCCACTAAAGGATCTGATCACAGAACATCCTGAGATTTATCCGCAACAGTTCTGTTTCCCTAACAGTGTGTTTTATTCTCTAATGGGAGATATTAAGGGTCTGACTGACAGAAAATGGTTGCAGTAAAAATTTAATTCTCTTGATTTATTTTCTCTGTCTTTTAGATTTTCAGTTTGTATGACCTTCTCCTATTAAAATGACATTACATCATAAATAATAAATTGCAGTTCTGTGAAAAGTCACCAACTCTTACTTATAACATATCGTCCTCTTCTCAAAGTATGCAACTTATTTTATTCTGTAAAAATGAATGAATGAATTATTCTGTAAATATTGTGAGTGAACCATAATCATGCATTATTTATTTTAAAAAAAATGAATGAATGAATGTTGCGGCACGGTTTCTGGAATAGGGAATTTCCTTCAGTGTACACCGTGTCAAAGGACAAAACAACAAAATCTTTAGGCGGTTGTAATCATGGCAGCTGTCCAACCTCAACATTGACCTGTGAAGTGTCTCTGTGACTCCGGATTGATCTCCCATCCAGAAAAACTTGTGAACTGTGAGTCAACCTCACTATAGGAATCTATGACCAGAGACACCCATAAGCCCAGAGTCTATACCCAGAGATGTCCATGCAATCCCAAGCACCAGGTTAGTACTGAAGAGGGTTATTAATGTACCATACCAGGGAAAACGCTAAATGGAATGTGAAAAAGCACAGATGTCTCTCGGGACACGGAAGCTATGATCTCCTTTCCTTCCAAAGCCAGACTCAAAAACATGTTTAGGCTTTCTCTTGTGTCCCGTTGTTTCTTTCTCTCCTGATAGCAATGCAGGAACATCTCTTTGGAGGGCCCGCATGATCTCCCTTTCCGGAAAGCCCGTGTCACTACACCCGCCCCTAAAAACCCCGCTTCAGTGACCCTACACCTGCCCTCTAAAAACCCTGCCTCAGTGACCCTAAACCTGCCCTCTAAAAACCCTGCCTCAGTGACCCTAAACCTGCCCTCTAAAAACCCTGCCTCAGTGACCCTAAACCTGCCCTCTAAAAACCCCGCCTCAGTGACCCTACACCCGCCCTCTAAAAACCCCGCTTCAGTGACCTCTGTTTATGCAGCGCTAAGCTGATGACAGGGCAGTAACTTTCACCCATCATTTGAGCAGTGCGAAACGCACCTCACACAAAGGGCAAAGCTCTCTGCTTTTATCGCTCAAAGATGAGCTGTGTCTGCAGGAAGCGCCGGAGACTCCAGTCTAAGAGATGGGAACGGTGTGACAAACATTGATGTCGTTAGGTGTATATCCTGCTGCAGTGGTGAGTCACAGTGAAATCCCCAGGGCTGTTGCTGCTGGATTTTCCTCCAGGAGTTTATAGGGCAGTGAAGGTTAGGGTTTGTTATGTTATTTAAATGTGCATGTTCACTATTGCATAAACAAATTTGGCAAAAAAAAAAATCTTTAGAGAGAGTGCATAAATATATGAACATTTCTTCTGAACTGCAGTTATAACTGGTACTTGAGACACAGAAAAAATGGATAAAGAAAAGATTTAAAGTTTTGCTCGGTCTTCAGACTTTGAGAGTGATGGAGCAAGGGAGGAGAAAGAGAGTCTGTACAGTATATGTAGTGACAGGATCGATTATGTTTCTGCAGTGTGGGCAAGCTCTGACTGGTGTCTGTCACCCTGCTGAGTGACAACGCTAATTTAGAGCCGCAGGCGTGGAGTACAGCTTCCTGCAACCTCTGCTCCTGGTGAGGCCTACCATGCCTTACTCTTCTAATATGTGATTAGAATGTTCTTAACTGGACATTCTAATGCTGATGAATGCTGTTGAATCACTCTAGAACACTAGAACACTGACTTAGAATTTAGAAATTCCAAACCTGCTCTTCAAAGGGTTAAACATTAAACATGCCTGCAAGTGAAGCCTGGCCAGAGGAACTGAGAACAAGTTACTTCCGTTTGTACAAAAATAACAAACTGAGAAGCTTTGTCATTGAATCTGAAGTGTGATTCAGGGTACAGTCCTGCAGAGGAGGCCATTTTCTGAACAAGGTTGTCACTTTTGCAATCTGAAATAGTTGAAAGGCCTGTTCCTCTATGTGGAAGCACACTGGTGTTGTGGTAATGCGTTCACGTTTATGTTACCAGAGATGTACCCAAGGGGGGGTTTTCGGGTTTCAGGCCTCCAGAAATTCCAAAGATACGAGTAACATATGTGGATGCTGATTTTGGAAGCGCCCCAAATAGAAAGGCACATGGAAGAGGATATTATGGTTTGAATGTAGTTCTCGAGTTTTTAACTCTGGACTGAAGTTTTGACAATTTAACATGTGTCATGTGTCAATTATTTGAGACCACAGCAGCCATCTGGAGAGTTTCTAGTCCACACTCTATTTATATAGGCATTTTTTAATAGAAATTCTAATACTGTATTGTCAGCTCATGACTTTTTTGGTCTGGCCTTACGGTGAGAAATACTATCTTCATTTCTTTTGATTTTATCCACATGCTTGATTGATTTTTTTTTCTGTACACATTCAGATTGCCGGGCAGTCGCTAATGAATTAGTCCATTAGGTGATTTATATTAGCATAAACACTCCATTGAATCTAATTGCTGTGAAAGGAGGCTAGCTAGATGTTCTGCACTCTATTTGATGCCAGTAAAGTGTTGATGATTTTAAACCTGTGACCTGTAGAAAATTGATACCTTGCTTATTATAGAGTAAATGGATTAATGTGATCATGTTTACACTGTAGAGGGTATGAAAGCCTGGGGGTGGACAGAGGTAGAGAAAAATAGCTTATTCACAGAGTAATGGAGCTCACAAGACTGGAGACTGGGGCTCATTTTGAATGGACCTCAGAGAGGAAAATGGAGCCCAGATAAGGGGAATTGAGACAATGGCGTTCAGATAGGAGACAATGGAGTTCAGACAGGAGAATGGATCTTAGACCGGAAAATGGACCGCAGACAGGAGAGGATGGAGTTCAGATGGCAGTGGGGTTCAAAGAGTATAAGGGGCTCTGAGAGAATGGTGCTCAGAGTTGAAAATAGTGCTCAGATAAGGGGAATGGGGCTCAAATTAGGACAATTCAGATAGGAGAAAGAATCTCAGCCCATTTCCCTGAGAGACCGGTTCTCTTATCTGAATTCTCTTCAGCTGCTACCTCTGTAACAGAGTGGTCTCTAACAGTTCTGTGCTGCTTGGCTCAAAGGACTAGAACAGGCCTGTGCTTTCATTCCTCTCACCAGACATGGAGAGAGAAATTAAATCTGCAACAGTACGGTTATTGAATAGACTGCTGGCTGAAGCCTGCTTCCTTCTGGTCCTGAATGTACATGAGAGGAGAACAGAGAGGAGAGGGGACCCACCACAGGGACCGTAAGGCCAGCTGACCGCATCTGTGGAATTTGCTGCAGCTGTCGAGGAATGGAGACCAGATTATCTAAATTTGGGCTGTCCACATGCCCAAGGGGGGGAGGGGGGCATGGGGAGTCTGGATTTGAAGGAGTCTTGGGAATTGGACCTCCTCAAAGAAGTCCTACTTTTCAGCTTCAATCAGTTATTTTCAGTCACCAATATGGAATGCCCAGAAGAAATCCCTGGACGACACTACCGCTAATTGGGCTTTGCTTCTCGACACTGCCTTGCTCGGTCAGCACTGGCTGGATACAGCACTAGACCATGGGCCCTATCCACACACTAGAGCACTGCCTTAAAGTGAGCCACCCAACAACAGCCATGACTCCTCCCCTGACCTGTGTGCAGTACCTCATGTCCTGTTGGGACCTGATGGAGTTTTCTGCCTTTCTTACAGAATCCCATCTGATGTGTCCTCAGGGAGAAAGTATAGGGGAGAGTCTATTAAGGAAGCATCAGAGTTTAAATATGTTTCCTCTTGTTCCTGGATTTTTATGTCTAATTGGAGCTTATCATTAGCAGACCAGCAAAATGAAAGTCCTTCTTAGCCACCAGTCTACTGACTGCATTCTAGTGCTTTATTCCACCCATGTTATTTTTTCTCTGTGTTACTGTCCTTATTAAGAGAATAACATTGACTGTGTCAAATCAGGGGCGTGTTTAACCCCAAAGCAAATTTCAGGTCCTCCTCGTGCTTTTCTGGCAGAAACGTCTGTAAAATAGCAAATCCTTTAACACCGGGCTGATCTTGGTGTCCCGGGAGTGCACTAACGTGCTAACGGCGCACGAGAAGGACGCTAGAATCCCGCGTGCCATCTGCTCCTCAGCAGTCGAATCACAGGCCTCGGCATCCGTCTGGGGAATCGGAGGAGTCGCGCGGGGCCCTGACCATGAGCGGTTAATTAGACCGATAAGCCCGGGCCTTTAGAGCGCAGCTGTCAGGTGCAGACCCCCGCTAGCGCCCGCTCCACCAGCCACTCCACTGGAGGATTGTTGTCTGTGAATGAGCGTTAATTGATAACCGTTTCGTGATTGGGGCCAGCTCAATCAGCTGCCATTCTGGGAGGATATGCCTGTTTTCCATTTCAAAGTAACCAGAGCTCTCCTCTTTGAAAGTGAAATGGCACTTCCTTTTGGCCAGAGACCAGTGGTATGAGAGCCGCCATTAACGTATCTTTGGAAATTTTAGCAGATCCGTTTTTGAGTGAAAGCTCCAGGTATCCTTAGTACTGCTTCAAGGACTCCCCCTCCCCCCATCTTGTACACAGAAAAATGTTTAGGATGAAAGCAACACTGATAGTGTAACATTTCCTGATAGTGTACATTTTACTCTGATATTGTTAATGTACACTATCAGTGTTGGTTTAGTATTGTAAGAGTAAACTGTCAGTGTTGGAATAGCCCTGGACATTTTACAGCATACAGGTAGAACGGTACATTTCTCAGCAGTTTTCTCTGTTTTCCTGAGGCATGAAAGTGTCTCTGCAGAATTGTAAGAATGTGGGTGTGTTGCAGTTCAGCTGTCGTGAGTCATGGGTTTGGCTCAGGCTAATGTGATACACAGAGACTATTACTGCTCCACCTCCCCTGGCTGTGAGTGCTCTCCCCACAGAACATGATCAGCGGGGAAGAGCGGCTAATGAAATGTTAATACGTCTCACATCACGATCACTTTGCGAGCCCTGATAAGGATCATCTGTCTGGGGAGATGCAGAAGAAATCCATCTAGTCCAGAGAAACCACCCCTCACCCCTACCCCCACGTCTCCTGGCGGAATGAGATTGTTCGGCCCACCTCCCTCTCTCAGGCCCACTTAAACCTACAACACATAGGAAGTTTATTTTTAAATTTCAAGTCAAAGGACCTGTCACAATATACAAACTTGCCAGTGTGGAATTGTTGGTGGATGTACTGCAGGATTTTAAATCAGGGAATTGCAGTACACCACTATCTCAGGATGCAGCTACATTGTTACTGTGAGAATAAGCAAGCTTGCTTTTTTCATGGTAGCTTGCTCAAAGATTGAAAATACAGCATATAATTCTGGTGAAAGCTGCTGGGTGTTTTTCAACCTGCATGCTTCTGTTGTTGTTATTGGCCTCTAAAGAGCAAAGGTCAAATGAACACTCCTGTTCTCACCACAGCTGTAGCTCTATCCGTAGTCTTCTGTCTGTTGTGTGCCTTTCTTACTCCAGTGGTTTTTACACAGTTACTTACTACTTACTTTTATGCAGCTTTCTTGTCTTTATTCTTAACTGGCCCTCATGCTACTGCTTGTGGAAAACTACGTGGGTATCATGTAGATCAGGGGTTTGTCTGGTCCAGGGACCCCCATCCAGGCTCAAAGGCACCCAGAGGATCCCCATTATAAATTATATTAAAATATTATATACCTGTATTTACTATATATAGATATTTTATAGTCTTTTCATAACAAGTCCAGGCCAGGAACCCTCTACAGTACCCCCAGGGGTCTGTGAACCCCCAATTATAAAGCCAGGATGTCGATGAATGATGGTTTTTGGCTGGTTGTTGGCTGTCCTTGTTTGCAAGGCTCATGAAGAACCAGAAGATTATCTGGTTTTCATCACTTGAAACCGATGAATAGCTGAAAGATGATGCCCATGCAAATACATTGTAAAGGTATTTGTTTTCATCCCTCACAAAATGAGAAATACCTTCTGCCTATTGGTTGCAGAGGAATTGTCAGTCTTTATGGTCAGCCGCATTTAACTACCTGAGTGTGAATCTTAGAACGCATGACAAATGTAGCTTTGTAAAGTATGTCAAATTAAATTGCTTGTCAAATGAAAAGAATATATGCACCATTTTCAGCCATTTCATGGGAGAAGTGAAAATATTGTGTTGAATCCATGATCGTGAAATTGTGAGGAAAATATTTGCAGGGTGCGAGACACAAACCAAGAGGCACTTTCATCTCTCACCTGTAGACACCCTTGATTGCCAGTCAGGTAGCATGCAAGGCCACTCTCAGGTGAGCCACTCTCAGGTGAGGTTTGATCCAGGGATGATGTCACACTACACCACGTGGATTTCTAGGCAAAAAACCCACGTCCTTCTGGTTCAGTTGACCTTCTGGATTGCGCGCTGCTCAGTCCACGCTCATTCTCAACCACAGTCAGAGCGGAGGGCCTCGTGCTCGTGCGGCGTCCTTATCTGGAAGTGAAGAAGGTCGTTAGAGATAATTAGGCAGCGTGCGGCTTTCCGCTGCCTCGTTGAGAGGACAGGGGTTGAGGCCGTATGATTACGTACACGGAGCAGAACACGGCATGCTGGAGATGAGATGCGCCCTCTCGCTGACCTCCCTCAAAGCGGCTAACCGAATGTTTACAGGAGCCGGGCTAATGACGATCCTGTTTTCCCTGACTGATGACAGGATCAAACTGGGCCTTGCGGTTTGGTGTACTCTTTTTTTTTTCCCTTAAAATGTAAATCGCTTTACAGATTCTGGACTCCTTGACGTTCCTTTGGGCCGCTTGATCTACGTATGTTTAAGTGCTACTTGAGCCATATGAAAAAGGGGTGGTCAACAATGCTTGACCATGCAAGGCCAGACTTGTTCCTTGTTTAACAACACAGCTGTAGGGAGGGGCCACAGGATATAGTACCTATAGTAAGACAAACGTCTGCAGAACTATCAGTGTTATAGCAGAATTGTAACCGGCAGCTTCACCTCTGTTCACAGTGCTTTTTTGGAGATCTGTGTATCACAATGGTTTTGCCCTAAACTGAGAGTTTCAGTATAATCCTCAAATCAGTCACCTGTGGAGAATGTAAAACCTGATTAGGCTGCTAGATTTATTTTCAGGATAAACTTGAGTGCGCTCTGTCACTGGCCAGTATGGGTTTTGAAAGCATGTTTAATACTGATGACTCACTCAAAGACTGTCGTTGTGGTCTGTTTAACAGATGTAGATTTATCTCTCGTGGGTCACAGCTTTATGAATTGAAACCATTCTGACACACTTTTACTAAGAAGGATATACACATAGCTAGGATGCATGGAAGGCATCAAAGGGTTTAATATTCCTGCATATGTCTGTCAGAAACACATTTTAGATCCATATCTGGCCACTGTTGCAGAGAAGAAGCTTAATCTCCTCAGTTTGCCAGTTTTCTAGACTGAAATGTTTGAGTGAGAAACAGAGAGAGAAAGAGACTGAGAGAGATGGACGGAGAGAGAGAGAGCGAAGAGCAAAAGCTGGAACAGAGTGGAAAATCGGATTGACCGGCGTCCACAGAAGTGGATTAGCAGAATAATGAGCGCAGATTACCCAGCCTGTTCATGCTGCCTCTGACAAAGCACTCGCGTGGAGCCCCGTGGTGATCAGCCGTGTTCCGGCATGTTCTCAATCCTGTGCCCCAGCCCTGGCTTTGGGACAGGAAGATGTGATTGGTACCGTATGCAGGAACAGCTGTGTTGTGCATCGCTGTGATCATCACCACCTCTCCAAAGTCCTCTCCAAATAAACTTCCTTTTGTGGTTTATCTTTATCATTGTTGATTTAGGAGACATTTACATTATGTACTGCCTGAAAATGACTTGATCTGTTAAAAAAAAATAATTACAGAAAAACTGCAATCCACAATTGCAAAAAACGAAATGGTTTTTGCGTGGCTAGGTGATTTTGGGCTTTCAGAAGATTAGCATGGGGCCCCCCTGTTTTTCAGGAATTGGTTGTTTTTAGGGGCAAGTCTGGATTAGGCGCCACCAATGAGGTCAGTCAAATCTGGACACTATTGTTCTGTCATTAATTACATAAGCCCCAAGTGATCTTCTGAACTTTGTTGGATGTCTAGTGTAGTTTAGTCACGCATGGCATTGACATTATGTAAATGAACACGCGTAAATGTGTGCTCATAATTACAACTGGTGGTGAATCCTCTACGTTAAAAGGGGGGAGGCTTCCACTGAGCCAGGATTCCTAGTTAGTAGGCATCCATTTTTCTGTAATGTTTTGGTGAACTCAATTCTCAATTCAAGAACTCAACTGTTGTGGAATTGAATGCTCAGTGCATGTGTATTCCTGCTCTGTTGTATCCTTATGCTTATGTTTATTCAGTGATATAGTGTACTTATCTCTCTTTATTTTTACAGTTGTACCAGCTAACCACTCCCCTGCCCTCAGGTTACTGGAATGGCAGAGTTTAAACTAAGGGTAATTCTTCTGTACATAAATCTGCCATCATTAACTGTTAGAATGAGTAAATATTTTAAATGAAAATAAGACAAGCCTGCGGGTGGAGAGTAATAGGGACTCGGGCAGCTGCCAGCGCCCCCAGCCTCCCCCCCCGTGGTAGGCCTCCATTGTGATATTAATCCAGGCTTTGTTTATACATCTCCGGAACATTCTTATCCGCCGCAGAGACTGTATGGATGTCACATATGGCTCTCGGGAGGGATACATCAGACACAACTGTAACACATTCCACACGTTTTAATCAGGCCCCTTATTCATCAAGAGTCTCGGCATGGGACTGCTGATGTAAGATCAGGTTTCCGCTGCCCTTATCCTAGCCTCGTACGTTATGACTCACAGATCATCACTTCTCATTCTCTGGGGCTCTTTACTGGCCCTGATGCATGTTTGCCTGAATTCTTGGCTGCTTCTTTAGCAGAATGTGGGGTCGGATCTGCGTGGAGGACAGGCCTGTTGCACGCATCACTGCCAACTCTCAGTCCTCCCTTAAGGAAATGTAGTAAAGTGAAATATATTTTAAGGAAGTGTATAATCAATATCAGAAAAGCCATTGCTGTGGCAAATATTCAAATTATTGTCACTTTCAGAAATTGTAATATATACATTCTTTAAAAAGATACTACTGTAGAATATATTCATCATATTTTACAGAAGGTACACGATACATTTACAATATATTGCTGTGAGGGCTATCTCTGACCTGGTCTGTACATAGCCTACACTTCCCATGGACTGCTCAAGAGCAAAATTTGTTAAAGATTGTGAAGGGCCTGTGGCTTCTGTGTGGTGTTAGGGTTAGTGTGTGGATACATGTTAGGAACTGCTTTTTATAAAATCTAAACAAGGCAATAAAATATTAATTAATTTGGGAAATATCCAGAAGTATAAACCTATATTTGTGAACAAATTAATATTGTGTAATTGTTTAATATGAGGGATAAAGAGATGGAGTGAGTGACAGGCAACAAAATCCTTCTCACAGATATTTTGCTGGGGTATTTTGCTCGAGTTTGGCTTGAATAGATTAGAGATAATTATGTGGGTACAGGCATCCAGTGAACACACATGAATAGAATACCTATCTCTTCTCATTCGGGTTTCCCTTTCCCTCAGTTTCTCCGTATCTTAATGGAAATGCCCAGACCATTAATCATGTTGATATGAGGCCTTGCTATGGTGATCCATTGCAAGGGCATTTTCCTGAGTACATTATGTCAAGTGAAGGTCTCATTTGTCACTGTCACGCTGTAGTTTTTGATCATTTGTTGAGATTGAGAGGGAGGGAGAGAGAGTGAGGGCTTTCCAGCTGTTGAGTTGGTGACTCGTGAATCTGCTTAGTCAGCAGTTGATTTAACGGTTGTGCTTTACTCAAAGACTCCAGTCAGTGGACTTAAAGCTAATTTGGAACCTGGACGAAATGCAATAGAAAAGCAGTGCTGTATGCTGGTCCTGCACTGTGGCTAATCCAAGCCTTAATCGCCTCAGTCTTTACATGGCCCTGAAACGTCACGTGCACTTGCTTATTGGGAAGCTCTGGTTACTGTAGCTGTACACTCTGTTTTAATTTGTGCACTGTGTGTGTGTCTGTGTGTGTATCTGTGTGCACGCGTGCATATGGGTATGTGTGTGTGCGCATATGCTGGAAAGGATGTAGACTGGTTTGCATTATCCAGCTCCTGTGTATGTGTGTGTGAGAGAAAGAGGGAAGAAATGGGTGGGGGGGGGGTGTGTACGTGCACATGTGTTGGTAATGATGTGCTCTGGTTTGTATTATCTAGCTCCCTGCATGTGGCACTCACAATATCCCATAATGCATTAATGCATGTCCTGTGACAAGACATAAATATAAAACTTCCTGAGCAAGCTTGTGGTTGAATTAATGAAGAGGCTAAAGTGGGGGTGTGTTCCTGATCTGATCCCACCCCCCAGCCCCCATACCCATCTGCCTGCTCCCAGCCATCACACCCCCAAAAGCCCCAGTCACATGCTCCTCTTCTAATGGGGGTGTGGAACAGGCAGGCAGATGGGGGGTGGGGGTGGATGGGGCTTTGCAGGCAGTCCTAATTGCTCTGTCAGGCCCTGATCAGCCCAACTCCAAGCTCTGCCTCCCCACTGTCCCAGCGTGTAACCATTAATCTTGCCCAACCCCGATAGGATATCTAATGGAAAGGCCATTGTTGCTACGCTAAACGGTTCATTCTGAGGCTTCTGTAAAACAGCACGACTGTATAGTCGGCAGAAGAATAGAATTGAATGCAGTTTTTGATATTGTCATCAGTATTGGTTCTGTTTTTCAAGTTGATTGAAGGTTTCATTGTATTTCTGTCAGTGACTGGACACCATAAGGTCAGGCAGACCTGGCCCAAGACTGTACTCTGTTCTGCTGGCTGGTCTCCCATTCTCGACAGCGACATCCTCTCTAAAGCTGCATAAAATGCTGTGGATGCAGGATGGAGTGGCTAGGCTGACTGGCATCTGTATTGCCCTACCTCTGACCTGATAAAGCAGAGACACTGGCTTCAGACAGACTGATTGACTGCCTGACTGGAAGTAAGGAAGGAAGGAAGGAATGAATGAATGCAGGCTTGCTGTAGGCTATGCAGGTGATGCTAAGTATCTTTTATGGCATAAACGATGGAGTGGAGGAGAGTGCTCCCTTTGCTGAAAGAGAATGCATGTGAATTAACTGAAAAATTATCTTCCTCATGATACAGCTTTTGCACTTACTATTTCCCACATATTTTATATTTCATATTGAATGTAAACTGATGATTTGCAAATTGTAGATTTTTCTTTATTTTTAAAGGAGTCTTCTTTAGCTGGTTTAGCATAACTCAAGTGTCAGACCATACTCAAGCATTTTACACACTGCATTCCATGTGTGAATAATGTTTGCTTAGTCGATGTAAACCACTGCCATGTACATAATCATCATTCAAAGGTGGACCTTTGAATGATGAATATGCTTTCCTTGATTAGCGGTTAATGCTCAAAGGGCAGTTATTGGAGGATAAATAGCAACCTAATGGGCACATGTATAGCAGATTTTACCTGCTGTCATTAAAGAGAGAGTCTTGACTGTATGTAGAGCATAGTGCTGTGGTCTTTTCTAAACCCTGTCATAAAGAATGCAGACAGAATGCTAATTTCCTGTCAGCAGTCTGGTTTTAAATAGTTATTAGAAACACTTTTACCTTTCAGACGGCAATTACCTTCCTGCGGATTTTGAATTTTGACATTTTTAAAGGATTGAATTTTTAAAGGAACATCAGTCTTCAGAGTTCACAACTGAATTCCTCTTCTCTTTCATTGTTTCTTTGATCGTTTTCTTTGATCAATATGGGGAGTAATGCATTTTTGAATGTTTGGGGATCTGCAGGAGTCTTCTCAAATTTTCTACCAGCACCCGAGGAGTTAAAGCATTTCAGATATATCTGACCCAGGTCTGCCTAGTGGATGACCTCACTACATCTGACAGCTCGAGTAGCTCCGCCTCCTCTGCTCTGCGGCTCAGACTCCCGGTTCCAGGCCATCCGGAGTGACCTTGCTAGCCGTGCCCAGGCAGCTCCGGGTTCTGCTGCTGATAAAACACAGGGAGCGGGCCCTCTCCTGATACAGCAGGGAAGCCGCAGGGCATCCATGCTGGAATTCTCCCTGGCGGCCCGGACTAGTGCGAAGACCAGAGGGTGACATCAAAACGGCTTGCTGTTTCTCACACCCTTCCAAAAATATTGAACCTAAATGAAATATATATATATTGAACTTGACCGCCTCTGCAGTCTATGACCCTACTGCGCAGTGCTAATGCTCGATCCTATAAATTTCAAGGTGCAGGAGCTCAAGGTGAACGTGAAGGTGAAGGTAGAGTGCGATAGGGGAGACGAAGCAGAACCACTTTAGCGCTGAAGGGTGACGTTATATACATCATACAAGCCCAGCAGTCGACATAACACACATTTTCAAAGCACCGCTACAAACTACATTGTACGTTACTGATGAACTACAATAATAGAGTGGACAGAAAACAATTCCCAGAGTTACAAGCATGTTCTGGAGGAAGTGTGGGGCCCAGCATCCGGAGGTGCTCGCCCCGTGTTGCTGCAGGGCGTGTGGCAGGGCACAGTCACGCCTTGGCGAAGGGCGCCGCGGTGCAATTCGGTGACTAATGATGACCAGACTGTGATGAAAGCAGCTGACCGCCGTGCGCTCAGCTTCGGCGTTTAGGCCGCTGCGTGACAGTGCAGGTTATTAATACGCTGCCCGCTGCTCCTGATTTATGCAAATATAAATACACCAGTGCCCCAGTGTGAGGGGAGCCGGCTGCAGGCTAGCGGACTGTTTCTGTCGCGCCGCGGCGTTAGCGGCTAACGTTGCGTAAATGTGATGGAAGTGGGTGGAGTTAAAAACAGGGGGGGGGGGGAGGGGTCCTCCACCAGAACTTCTTTTAAAATGTTCTAAGCTGAAAATGACTTTCCTTATTGTTGTTTTTAGAGTACAATTGAGGTTTTTTGGGTTTTTTTTCAGATGGCAACTCTTTTATCTGACGATTCCCACTCTTTCATATTTTGATGTCTCTTCTAGTGCAGAGCCCTTTATCATACTCGAGTGCTGTGTGGGCAACATCATCAATTCTGAGGCTGGGGTGGGATGTTTTTAAATACTTATGACTCACCAAGGCTATATTATTTGTTTTTACTGGAGCCACAGCTATATTAGCCTTTGGTGAGAATGACTTTAAGTAATGCATTTATTTTGACTGTAAAACCTAAAAGCGTTTGCCCCCCATAACTTTCATGAGGGGTCAAGTGCTCCAGCTGTCCCATTGCTCAGGCACCTTCTCAACGTTTTTTGGGAACAAAGTGTCAGTGACCCTTCTGTGGGACGGCCTAGGGTAGTGTGGCCACTCCGAAGGTCCACAGCTATGGCAATACACTTCCCCATTGAGCAAAGGCTTTGGGGATCTCAAACCCTTAGAGGTCCTCAGAGTTTCTATTGTTTCTATTCAATCAGCATCCAGTTTAAGACTTGTAAACAAAGTATGTGGACTTATTTAGTCAATCAATGAATTTAAGCACCTAGTGCTGAAATGGAGCAAAAAAAATCCCAAAAAATCCTGGGCCTCCAGGACTGGAGCTTGAGATCCCTGCTTGAGAAAGACTCCCCAGCGGCTTACATCCACCCAGGCCATCCGGAAGAAGGGCCTCACGTTTCCTCATCCGCACCCATGGTGAATGCCCAACCTCAGGGTGCCTCATGGTCTGACCTCTTCATTTTCTACGCTTATGTTTCTTATGGAGACACGATACAGACACTGTTTTTTTTCAATATTTTCTTCAACTCTTTGCATTCAAACTAGGCCATAGGCTCTGGTGTAACTTGCACAGAACAGTTTCTGTATTAAATTAGACTTTGTTTCCCCACAATAATTGTATTTAGCTTTAGAGGCTAGCACAATAAGGGCTATGGCTCTTTGCCCAGTTTCGGTCAGCACAGTGAGGGCGACTCTGCCAAGACGGCCAGTGCGCTGCACCTCCAGCAGGTGAACAGCGCTCGCCGCAGTGCTGCTGCCATGGCAACCTGGTCCCCTCTCAGCCGAGCGCCAAATAATTACCGGCTCCATCTGCATTCCCAGCGGCTCGGACCGCAGGAAGCTGAGCCGCGCGAAGAACTGGCGCGGGAAGTTTGGCCTTTCGATCGGCGTACAGTAAGCCTTGTTTCGGCTCCGCCATTTCGTTTCAGCTGTGATTATCACAGCGATAAGTCATTCCAAGGCTGCTCTGTCCCTGTCTGGAGTCTACCACTGGGAATGACTATTTTTGAGGGACAGGTGTTGGAAATAATCCTTTGGCTATAAGTACGTAATGCAGTGTATCTAGTGCTTATTTATAACATTGCAGGAGTGCTTTTTATTAGGCCCCTTGCTGAAAAACAAATGCATAAAAAAGTGATGATGCTCTGCAGCTGTTTTCGCTGAGCAACTGTGCTGCCAATCATTTCGGGGACATCTTTACATTTTGAAAGTAGAGATCCTTGTAGAGATCCAGGAGACCTTTGGTTAAGTTACGCTCTGAATTTTATGTCTATATCTAATTTGATGCTCTCTCTTAGAGCACAGTGTAATGAAGCTAATTATGTTCCTGACATAATTACTGCTCTGTGTGCTCACTGCCGCGTTGCAGTAATTGTAGTATACGCTGTGTATGTGGGTGCAGTACATGCTAAAAGCGCCTTAGCTCTGGTATCCATCTCTTGAAAAAAGAAAGTGTTCATAAATTTGTTAATACTGTAGAGGTTTTGAAAAGGTGGAATTCTAGGGGGAGGATACTAGTATTTCAATAACGTTGTCCCTGTAGTGGCACTTTAAATTAAAGAGATGAAGTCGGTTTTAGACAGATTAATTTTGTGGGATGCAGATAACGTGATCTTGTAGTTCTGTAGCTCAGTATGTCATCATATCATACTTTTCCATCTTAGAGGTATGCTTGGTCCTGCTCTCGCTCTTGTCCAGGTGCAGTTTTTATTGAGCATATGTTTAGCTGCAAATTGTTTCCAAACGGCATGTTCCAGCTGTGTTTGTGTACACCGAGGCCATCAATCTTACACAGACACGCAGCTCAGAGCCCTGGTCCTTACCACACTACCTCCTCTCCTCTGTTCTCTCCTCTATTTTTTCCCCTGTTCTCTCGTCTTATCTCCTCCCCTATCCTTTATTAAATTCTAATTTCAAATTCAAACATACTTTATTGGCATGGCCACACATACGTATTGCCAAAGCAATCCTTTCCATAGTATTAAATCAGCAATATAATGTACTTCATTCTCTTCTCTTCTTTCATTTTCTTCTCCTCTCCTCTTCTCCTCCTGTACTCTGCTCTGTCTGCTCCAGTCGGTTGTCACGTCTGTCTCCGTCTCAGGTCCGTTACGTGGGGCGGTCTGTGGACTCCCTCTGTGTTATTGTCCGAGGTCCACGCGACACCATCTGGCCCGCAAACTGTCCCTCACCGACCCCCACTGTGCGTCGAAGCTAGGGGAGGGGTCCCTGTCCATCATTCACCAATCACATCTTCCCATTCTACCCAGCAGGTCCCTCCATCCACCAATAAAATCCCCTGTCTGCTTATTAACAGCTCCCCCGTTGATCAATCACATCCTTCCTGTTTGGCCATCAGGTCCCACCTTTCCACCAGTCACACCCCCCCCCCCCCCCCCCCCCCCCCGTCTTTTCATCGATTCCCCCCTGCATCCACCAATAACAGCTGACCCTCAACTGAATCTCCAAACTGCACACTCCCCCTTCTCAGCCCATGCAGTTGCTCTCACCCCTGGTGAGATTCCCTCCTCCAGATGTATTTTAACAAAACGGTTTGAAAGAGCAGTTGGCTTGCGCTGCAGGGCAATTATCCAGCTGTAGATGGTGATTAGTGCAAATGCTCAGGAACATGTGTGGCTGCGACTGGTTAAATCATAGAGTAAGAACTACTCTATGATTTAACCAAAGTTAATACTGTAATTTCAGTAAGGTTAACACCATGATTTTAAATAGGTTTGTATTGTTATGTGGTTGGCCAAAACTTCATTTTATGTCTTTTGGATAATATTTGAGGTTCATATTGCCCAGGAGTAAAATGATTATGACTTATGACAAGCTGCAGCCACTGTGCTGAATATGTAGCTGTCAGAATTCAAACAAAAATGCTTTTACAGAAGTCAGTGTGAGATACTATGTAAGATGGATGCATTGGGTAGAGTCTTTGCCTGTCAGACTGACATGGTGACAGTGCTGTGTATGCTGTGTATCAGATATCACAGAGGGCATTAATGTGTGTTTGATATTGCAAATGCTCTCATAACATTAGGGCATGTTTTGCATTTGATTGATTTTTCATTCACGTCTCGTAATGATTTTGTTTTACATTATTGTGGTATTTAATATGGTTTCACACTGGTGCTCCAGTCAATAGATTTTGGTAAGTTCTGTACCTGTTAGGGTCTGCGTGAGTACTTCCGTGCACTGTATTTGGCTTACACTTGATTTTGTATTTATTCTCAATTTTCTCTTTGAGTCATCCAGACTCATTGCAGAGTTAAATTCTTTGAGGTAAAGAGACCCTGCAGTTCACATTGTTTATTATGGCAATTAAAAAATATGACAGTTAAAACGGTCAAAACATGCAAATCTAACAGCTGGCTAATGGTGATAGCAGTGGAGAGTTCCTTTAAAGGTGTGTTCTTATGTTTTATACAGGGCAGTTTGTTGTGGTTACAGAGCAGTCTGCTTTTCAGCTGCATGTGACCAATGCCAGCATGTACCAAACATTAAATGTTCCAGTTTGGAGGGTGGACAACTTCCAGACATAAGACCTATGGGTGTTCAGTATTGTTTCTATTTAAATAGCTTAAAAAAAGTGAGGTGCACTGCTCTTAGCATGCCTGTGTTCACTCTTGTTGCAGGAGGCCTCAGGGCTAGTTATTGAGTTATTGAGTGTTATTTTACACAGGCTTGTCCTACAGAGCTTCATGAAAAGCAGGAATGGTGGCACGCACGTAGTATCATCCACTTTTGAGTCCTGGGGTGGGGGGCATCTCCCTACCTCCTGGCCTCTTGCCAGTCCCTTTCCCAGCTCATGACGCCTCTCTCTCTCCCCCTCTCTCTCCCTCTCCCTCCCCCTCTCTCTACCTCTCCCTCCTCTCCAGGTCACCTGCCTGCAGGACTTCTTCGGCGAAGACGACGTCTTCATCGCGTGCGGTCCGGAGAAGTACCGCTACGCCCAGGACGACTTTTTGCTGGATCACAACGGTAAGGCCTCCATCGCCTTCAGGGCTTGCAGGCCTGGTTACGCCTTAACCTTCCTGAGGATTGAGTGTCCTCTCCGCTCCCTCTTCCCCCAGTCGGGTCTGGGAAGTTATGCTGAAGCTTGAATGTAGATACGTAGTGCAACAAATACCAGCAACAAACAAGCGCTTCTATCCTGTGGCTTTCCTGAGGTGGAGACGGTCGCCGTCTTCGTGAATATGTTTCTACTCGTCCAGCGCATTAATCGAAAGTAAACACAACTATTTTGGGCTCTTTTGTAACGCTGAATTGATAAACTACTGTGGGAAACTGTCTTCAGAGAAAAATGGCATTTCCTGCCTTCCATTGAGAGAGCATGCATTAGTCATTCCATTTCAGTCTTTCTCATTTGGACTTCTGTGTGGCCTGTACTTTTAAGTGCAGTCACATGTGTGTTCCTCAGTAACTCTAAAAAGACAATGATGATTCTTATGCCATGAGGGGGAAATGCCCTTGTTTTTGCATGGTAGCTATGTGTATTGTTTTACCAATTAGCTGTCTGGAATTTCTCTCTAGTTCAGTAGTTGGAATTCTGTGGAATTTTTGATTGCTAAGCCTCCTGTCATCTCAAGATCTATATTTGGATATGCTGAAATTCTGGTTTCCTGAGAGATCATAGCATTTTGATTCCATTTTTGTGCATGTGTACATTTTGGTGCCTTACATATAAAACCAAAGTGATGGGCAAAAACTTGGAACCAGTTCCCACACAGGTATTACAAGGGGTAAAACCTATGAAACTATTAAAACTAGAGTCAGTATCTCATAAATAAGCACAGAAACTGAATAAAATAGGTTTTTTGGGGGGGGGTGACATTCAGATATTTAGCATACGTTTCTATGTTTTACCCCATTTGTTTATTTTAACATGCAGTAAAAAAGGCTTTGCCAAGGACAATGCCTTGCGGTTAGATCCTAGCCCCTATAACTAATTGAAATTGTCGGTTTGATAACAAATATACAGGGTTATAATCAGCTTTAGCCATTCCAGGAGTTACCCAACTGATCAATGTACTGAATGTAAGCCTTCAGCAGGGCGATGGTTCTCATTACACAAACTTGTAGCCAGTAAAACCCGGTACGGCTCTAACTGCTGTGCATTGGGAATACTGTTTCCATCCCTGTCGTCCTCCTTGAAGTATCCTTGTGCCTGGCAGTCTGTGTGGGAAATGATGCGAGAGGAAAGTATGGGAATATTCGCAAGGATTTCACTTGGTAAAGTGCACCAATGCCCATGTAAGCTGCTGGTTCTCCTGTCTATGAACTTGTCTGTGACCTGATCGACTAGGTCTGCATCTACGACAGCCAGACACTGACCCTGGCGCTTATGTGAAAAGCTTAATTATCCTAAAATTAGCTGCCGCTGATGGGAAAGCTTTGAGGCACTCCTCACGGCTAATATGGTATAATTGCCACTCTTGCTGAACATGACACTCATTTGTTGTGGATTAACATCATGAAACTTTTCTGTTATTCAGTGCTTGTAACAGCCTTTTATATATCTTTTTAAATACTGTACCTGATTTAATTTGGATGCTGTGTTAGGAGTCTGTGTTTTTAGCTCAGAGTGTTAGGTACTGCAAGAGAGATTTGGGTGAGTGAGTGTAGTTACTCAGGCTTTTTTCAGGACACCTCCTATTTCAGGAACAGGGGTCCTTAAATTTAATAAGACGACACAGCAAATATAATGCATCAATGGTACTGTAGTCCTGCAGAATCTGGTCATGGTTATTTCTTCTGCATGACTTCACACTGTTGAGATGGATGTTGGTTTGTCTTTTTCTTGGTCTTGCTAGCCTGCTTATATTCTCCTCCTCCTCTTCCTTTCTCCTTGCTTGCTCCCCCAGTGCAACAACGCAAAAATGCTAATATTAGCTAAAAGGCAGGAACAGCTCTGGTAGGAATGTGGGAGAGAAGTGGTCTAAAGAGAATATGCTATGTTGGTGTAGATAAATATCAGTGATAAAGGCTAAAATGGTAATAAAGTTTTAACATATCATGCTTATTTAAAGTACACCCAAGATACCACCATAAAAAAATCAAATTTTAATCCCAGACAGTCCCAAATTTTTGGCGCATAGACACACAGTGTTCTTCAAGGCAAGAAAAAGGAATTAATCCATATGTTCTAGGGTGTGTATGTGTGTGCGTGCATGCATGCATGCATGCGTGTGTGTGTGTGTGTGTGGTGTTGCGTGAATGATGTTGGAGGTAGAACATAGGGTTCGACACTAAACAAGCCCACATGGCCAGATGGTACTTTTTGGCCTAACAGGCAAATAATCAGATGGCAGATTTGCACACTGCCAAGAGACTAATGTGATCATACACTGTGCATCCAAAATCAATTTTTCAATCAAATTGGATATATTCAAAAATGTGCGCGTTCATGTTTATTCCAAAGTAGCACTGTATGAAGTTCAAGTGCAAATGTTTGAGCCAATCGGGTTTCATCAGTGCGTACTGGCACAGCATTATGGGGGACCTGGATTGTTTGTCTCCTCGACCCCAGCTAGCCCTGCTGTTGAGTACAGGGTATGAGAGTTTGTGTGATATGTAGTGCAGCTATAACATGGGGAAGGAAGTACAGTTTAATATGAGAACAGATATGTTGTAGGGTATGAAAGTTTGATATGAGAGCGGATATGCTGAAGGGTATGAACATTTGTTATGAGAGAGGATATGTTGTAGGGTCTGAAAGTTTGATATGAGAGAGGATTTGTTGTAGGGTATGAGTTCCAGTTTAATATGAGGTGTCCCTGGTGGGGATATGGTGTAGGGAATGCACAGTTTGATACGAGGCAGGGAAAAAGGTGTAGGTTTATGAGCTACAATCTGAAATAAGGCTGGGGTATGGTGTGGCGTAGGACCTACAGTTTCACATGAGGCGAGGAGATGGTGTAAGGTGTGTCACAGTTTGATATGAAGCGGGGGTATAGTTTTGGGCAGGAGGTGACAGGGTTACCCTGGATACCTTGTTTCTGCAGAGTGTCGGGTGTTGAAGTCCTCGTACGCTCGCTCGACCACCCCGGTTCGGCCTTCAGGATCCAAGAGCCCGGGACCGTCACGCCGTAGCAAGTCCCCTGGGACAGGTACAGAGCCTGGCTGCACAGGATTGTGGGAAAAGGACAGCTCTGCTCTCCCTCGACTCCGCTCAGCACAGACCGCTATCTCACACGAGGAGCAGCCAAAGCTAAAACGCCAACGGACCAAGCGTAACAAATCTTCAACTGTTCTGTCGAGCTGTAGTTCAGAATGAACGTGGACTTTCTTTTTTTTAATCGAAAAATAGCGGCCTACCGAATCCCCACAAAATCTGTGCTGAGTCGGGTTTGAGCTGGTTGTGCACGCAAACATGTACGTGTCGGTTGTGAAACGTGCCCATAGTGTCCGGAACGCATGTCATAATGGCGGCTCGGTTCATTCGACTTCTCTCACCATCATTACCTCGCTGTTTCCCATCTGCTCTGGTTACACACTGAGCCATTTCAGCCACCATTTCAGGGATGTGGGGTTAGCTGTCACTCTGAGGTAATAATTTGCCATTGCAGAACTACTGTTATCTATTATGGGACACTTTATACAGGGGCATTTAAAAGACAGCATTTCAAAACGCATTTAATGCTTGATGTGAGAGACGCGTGGGCATAAATACTGAATACCAAGGACCAGAAAAGTGATAAAAAACCCTGCTAAAAATAACACTGCAAAGATGAGGACACAACCCGTCTTATACAATCGAATACTGTCTGCACAAGAATTTTAAGATGAGAGCCAACTGAACTCACGCGGCCAGATCCTTAAAGTGGTTAAACGGAAACGCTTTCCAAATCTTTTGAATGTGCATGACAGAGAACCATGAGAGGAATTGTAACTGCATGAACTTGCATCACACAAGCATACACATAGTGCCTGACACTTATAGTTCAGCAGTCATACCAGATCAATAGATCAAAACCCATTAATCTTTTCATCTGTAAAAATGCATTGTTTTCCCCAGTAAAATACTACCATTGCTTCTAATTAGTGAGTCAGTACTAACAAATGATACCTTCGCCTATTTTGGGGGCCTTGGAGTCTCACTCTTATCTCGTGTAAAAACTGCATGGCTGAACCCTGCACTGCTTCTCACTGAGCCCTGTGACCTCTGACCTCTCTCTCTCTTTCTCTCCCTCCCTTTCTCTCCTGCTGCCTGCACCCCCACACCTCGCGCCCCCCCCCCCCCCCCTCGCTTTGTTGCCCGACCTGACCGCAGTCAGAAGAGCTGGGTACTATTCTGCCAGCCACTCCCCGGTGAAATCTCCAGGTGAGCCTCGTTCACCCCCCTGTCTCGGCTCCAGTCGCACTGTCAGCAAAAAAATATATATTTAAAAACAGGAAGTGTGAGCTGATTGTCATTTTTGTGTGTCTGTGGCAAAATGTACTTGTTAGTATCCATATTAGTATTTTTCACACACATCTACTGTAACATGACAATGCAAACCAAAAAAGGTTAACAGTAGATAAAAAAGCTAATGTGGTACGATTGCTATGGCAATTAAGCAGATGCGTAGTGGATATCATCTGGAATAGTTCTCTATTTTCGCTGTATTTAAAAGGACCCTGCGGTTGTGTCAGTACTGATTCACCATAAAGGAACCTCTGACTGCCAGCAGAGGAATGTCTCTCTGTTGGCGTCCAGAGCATGACCTTGCGGTAAAAAGAAATTGGCAATAGTTTCTGAGTTTTTAAGGCAGCTTTTCTCTGGTGCCTGGCCTCCAGCGTTTGGAAGTACCCTCATTAAATCCAGGGCAGGCCTCGTGGGGCCTTCGAGGCTCACCGATCAGTTTCCAGCTATTTCCAGCTTACTTTGGATTACTGCCCAGGCCAGGACATGCAAATCCACTGCAGCCACAGTCACGCTGGAACACCATAGATAGTCCATACATTCACCTCATGTTTGAATCCTGATTACACAATGTTTATCTACACTTTCTTATCCTTGTTCTTTCTACTTTTACTTCAATATGTACACTGGTAATCTACCTTTGTCTGCACATTAGTCTGCCTGGAGACCTAATAGGCAAGAGACCAATTTGTCCTTGACCTCACCCAAAGAACAAAACAAACGGGATGTATTAATAGTACATTAATTATACATGGAGACCAAGCCACAATCAGGTGTACACTCTAAATGGCAAGTAAACTGCAACATACTGTGGCCCTGACCAATGAGAAATTGTTCTAAAAGACTCTGGGTGTCTTGAGGTTGCTCTAGGTTCAGTAGATGCACTGCACTAGAGGTACGTAGCCAGTTTTGGCTTGACCGGTGGGTTGATGGAACCGTGGTGAGCTGATTCGATGTGAGGCAGGATGGGCCCAGCCGGAGGCCTGGTGTTGGTGCTCTTATCCTGGCTCAAAAACAGCCCCGCCCTGGGTCCTCTTCCTCAATTACAGCTGATACCAGACTGACTCTAGGTTTCTAGTCTAGGTTTTCCATCATTCACAAGACCTGACCATGCCAAAGAATCTTCGACATTAGTTAGGAAACTGGGCTTGTAACTTTGCTTCTGTGAATACCCAGTTGTGTAAATGGATTAGTCGTGCAAGCCACTTTACACTATAAAAGCATCTGATGAATGCATAAGTATAAATTATTCAGTCTACGTGCAAGCAGGATTATCATTATTGTGATTACCATGCTTCCTAATGAAAATGACCTGAAGGGTGGTCCTGACTCTTTTTACAAGATTTGGTGATATACATACACTGTCCATTAAATAATATTTAAAAGTTTGCCACAGACAGGTGTTTCTGAAATGAGGAGACAAAATCAGTACACTATGCTGCTATGGTTTATCACAGAAAGAACGAGTAGGGGTATACGTGTACTAGCAATAGCATTATAACATTTTAGGAAGGATTAATGCTAAATATCAAAGCTTAAGAACCTTATTTCTCTTGATTGTGATTGTATGCTAGAATATAGTTATCCTTCTTCTTACGCTATAAATTGGTGGTGTACAACAGCTCTGCAGTCTGAAACCAGCCAAAGCTAGCCCAGCCCAGTTAGATTCCTGCAGCGATTAGCTCAGCATGGTGCCATCATGGGTAAAGGGGGTGTGAGTGGGCTGTAAATTGGCTCCCTGTGTCCCCCCGCTGGTGTGCCCCCGGTTCTCACACCCAGGCCCTGAGCTCTGATCCTCTGAAGGACAGAGAAAGCTTCAATTTAGAATGTCTGAAGGATATTATCACAATGCGGGTTTACATTTCACAGGGAAATTGTTTGCTAATTTACGTGTTGAGAGAAGTGAATGCTGAGACTATTTATATTCTGTGAATAACTCATTTGTATGCCTGGAGAAAATTACTGGTACCTGTAGGCTGCACATTTTTTGTCATCTTAAAAAGCTCACTGTATTCACATTTATTGTGTTTTAATTGTGATTAATTTAAGGTAAGCGAATGAGATGTAAACCAGCTAGCAATGAAATAAATGGAAGATCACATGCATTTTGGATACTACCCAGGGTCACCTTGACAAAGACAATGGCCAATGCATAGCCAATTTTCTAATAGTCAAAAGCGATAAACTTCTGTTAGAGAAGAGAGTGCACATTCTTTGAACATTCTTTGACATTTCGTTTTTGAGTCATGTAGATCACTGAGAGTAATTGTCCAATCATTCATCTTGTAGTGTATAACATTACAAATTATGGATGCATAATAATATTGTGGGTCGCATCAATATCAGGCGATATCCATGTTGGTCTGTTGGTATTAGGCCATTTTCATATTATAGGGGCTCTGATGAGGCACCATACAGGCCTGCATTGGTACAGAACTGCTGCTGTGCATTAAGTAAAAGACCCAGAAATCAGCGTACTCATCTGGACCACTTATCATTTTAACCAGCCAAGCTGCACAGTGACTCAGTGGCTCTCTCGAATAAAGCACGCTGAGGTATTTGATTATGCAAATTAAAATTAGCATTTTTCCTTTATACAGTAGGTCAGGTGCTCAGCTGCTTCTTCCACAAATGTGGAAACTGAGTTGTGGTTTGCATTTGTGCTATAATGCAAAACAGAGCGGCGTGGGAATCAGCACTGCTCAATATTGACAGCTGAATACCAGTTATTGATGTTTGACCCCAGAATGCCCATATAGCAAATACACCGATCCATATAATTAAATGTGTATTCAATTTCATTACCTTTCATGTTTTTTAATAGAAATAGAAACTGCTGTTCCCGCCTAGTTCTTCACTTCCTTCAACAAAAGGGTCATTTTGACGTGAGAGCCTTTTGCCACCAGACAGTGCTGAATGAATAATCTCCAAATGGACAGAGGCCTGTTGCTTAATACAACAAAAGTCTACATCATGTTTTCCATTGAGCTTGATGCATAGTGAGGAAAGCTTTTTTTTTATTTCAGTAACAGAACCCAAATTTAGAAAGCAAGGGCACTTCAGCGGTGGAAGGAGACACAGATCAGCGACTGGGACGGTCCTGGCCTCCCTGCGAAACTGGGACAGCCTGAACCGAAACTGTCTGACTCACTCTCCCTCTTTCCCTCTCTCTCTCTCTACCTCTCTACTCATAACCATTTCCCCCCTCTTCTTCAGTCAATGGGGCCCCGGCCAGCCAGATATCCACCCCTAAGTCCAACAAATCCTCCAGCTCCTCCCCCACCAGCCCCCGCAGTACACGCAGCTTTAAGGTACGTAGCGAGCGACAAATTTATTCAACCTTCTTTTTATTATTGGATCCAACATCACAATGTGTCATATGTGTTTCTTCAGTGCTCATATCTGTAGGACTTAATATGTAACACCTTTCTCCATATAGGCTTTTAAAATAAAAGAAAAAGTGAATTGGTCATGATTATATTAGGATTTACATATGGCTGAGATAATGTTGAAGGAAAAATTATCTGTATAGACAGGCAGGGAGTTATTATTCATCTCACAGGTGCTGCACGATTTTACCTATATTTCATGATTGAATCTGAGAAAATCAGAAAATCGTGGCTGTATTGGAGGAAAACAGTCTACCTAACTACCTGTTAACAGGAACGGTGGCTACGCTGATCTCGAGGCAGCTGTGTATATTTGAGTCACCACCGTTATCAAGCAGTGCTCAGTTTAGCTGTCGCTGGCCAAAACCTTAAACTTGTGATAACACAGGATGCAGGAAGGTGAGCCACCCAAGTGGACAGAATTGATGACCTCGGGCAGTGGGAGGTGATAACTCCAGACAGAGGGAGGTGATAACTATAGACAGTGGGAGGTAATGACTCCAGAAAAAGGAAGGTGAATGGAGGTGAGGAGAGGGAGGAATAAAAAAGTATATATATCAACCCTTTCAGATGTCTATCCTCTAGGTAGAAGTATACTTAATAAGAAAGCGAACTCGGCTGAAATTGGACCACAGCTGAAGACAGCACCGCGTACAAACGTGTGAATACTCATTGCGACTTCGAGCTGTTAGTTTAGTGGCACTCCATACTAGTGTGGGGGGGTGGGGGGGGGGGGGGTCAGATTCAGATCCTGTGCTTTTGATGACTATAAAGACAGAAGTGACAAGGTTAGCTGTCAGCCAGGCTGAGGTAAAGGAGCAGACACTTGGTCAGATGGACATTGAGGATTTCAGACTCACTTCAGATTGTTCAGTGCTGCAAGAAAGAAAATGCGGAGTTTCATTTTCTCCACAAACTCGTCTTTGCATCGTTTAGATGTGCGCCTCGTTCTTTCCAATATCAAGGTTCACAGCTAAGCCACGGAGTGTGTGGTCTTTGTTTGCCCCAATAATCTTGTTAATTGATATGTCTATAAGAGAAAGTTATAAGCTGTTAAGCTGCTTCACTGGTCCAGCACTGCCTTGTTGAATGCATTTTATTACCCAGTTCCCTGACTCTTAAGTGCCACTATTTCAAGGCCAAGTCAGACTAGTCTTATTTTGGGATTGTAGTTGCTTAAAAGAATTATGTAATGGCCCATAGAAACCTACATTTTAATTAACAAGGGGTGTTGTTGTAAAGCTGGGCTGGCATATTGACAACAGCTGTAGAGACATTCAGCACAATTACAAGGAAATTAAACTAATATAAAAGATCATTTCAGTTAAGGCAAGAACTAAAGAAGAATAAAAAAATATTATAAACTTGTGTGCTGTTTCTTTTGGTCAGTTTAAATGTCTTTTTACTCACTGCAGATGTTTACTGTAATAGTAAGATATTGAATAGGAAGTAGTACACGTTAGCTTGTATAAATCAGAATTATGAGTCAGCTTTTTACTGCCACTCCAATGGATTTCATTTTTGTTACAGTGCTACAGACAACATCACTGTATCGATTTAGGTTCCTTTCAGACCACGACCATGTACACATGAATACACATGAGTAAAACTAATCATTGAGGACTAAAACTGTCAATGTTAAAAGGTCCAAATGCAAATTGATTTATAGAGGTCATTTAACCTCCATTAGATATATGTCCCACTGTATTGTCTGGGTTCCACAGTGGCAGTAATCCCCATTTGTCAATACACCCACCCACAGCTTTCTGCCGTGAGAGGGGACGCTGCGGACGACCGATCGCTTCCTCTCCAGAGCTCCGCCCATCATAGCTCCACCCCCAACGTGAACGGAGCCGCCCACCAGGCCAACAGCCCGAGCCCAGAAGGTAGGCACTCTCTCTCTGACTCTCTTGGCTGACTCCCTGCCCATGTAGCATGTGTCCTGAAAGCTCCAAAAAAAAAAAATCCCGGTCTCATAATCCGGATGCGAAGTGCTTACCTGGCACCATCGGCCTTGTCAGCAGCCCAATCAGCTGCCAGGAGCACCGCGTGTCCCGGGACAAATGTCCTTGGTTCTGCTTTGAAATTGTTTTGGCGGAAGGTGGGCGGGAGAGGGGCCGCTGCCGGCTCCGCGGTGAGTCATCATCATCATCCTCGGCAGCGTGACTGCGGGACCGCGCAATGCAGAGCGACAGAGCGTCCCTCCGCGCTGAGCGCCACTTCCTGTGTGTCCGGCAGTCCCGTTTCCTCACGCGCACGCTATCCTGTTTTTGCTTCAGCCCAGCTGTGCTGCGGTGCCGTGGGGCTAGCTGCCTGAACAGCCTTACCCTGCCTGCTTCCACCTCGGCCACCAGGAATTCGAGCGCAGTTACTCATTGTAATTGCTTCCTGCCACAGATGTAGCATTTGAGGCCGTTATCCCTGAGCCTGTTACACATTTGTTGCTCACGGCATTACTAATATAAACAACCTCCTCTAGGCTGCATATTTTAAATGCATGACTAAGACTGATTTCAGAATGTCACCACTTCACACACAAGATCCCCCTAGATTAGTCCTTGAACTAAACAGAGAAGTCACTGGAACAGAGTACAGATGGAGAAAACATTATGTTTGGACGTGGAATGGAAACGATCTAATCCAGTTCCGAATTTAGGGCCAAATTTGTGGGTGTTTTTAGCACCCGCACATCCTCTTTGAGCTGTTGAGGGACAAAATGGGCAGTTTCCTGACTGGTGTGCAACAGCTCAGGGATGGAAGTGCATCCTCTGGCTTGGCTTGTATATGTTCTGGCTGGTTTTTACGGTTTCTGAGCTCGCTCTCTCTCCAGCAGTTAACGGGAACAAATGCCTGGCAGCATCAGTAATCCTGGACAAGTACAGGGTCGGGAAGGTCATAGGAGACGGAAACTTTGCCGTGGTGAAGGAATGTGTTGAACGGTAAGTGCAAACAGCTCAGCGTGCTTCTGACTCATTGGGAGTGAATAAAGTAAAAGCATGATTGAGGTCTGATATATAAAGAACACAGACTACATTACTGGTTGTGAGTTTTGATTTTGTCTGTGGAATCCAGTATGCCATTGACCCTGGCCATTGTGATGTGCTGGCAGGTCCACTGGGAAGGAGTTTGCTCTGAAGATCATTGACAAGGCCAAGTGCAGTGGGAAGGTCGGTTGGCTTTTTCATCAGCCAGTTTTAGACCTGACTCTTCACTTCTCTTTATCACAGGGGTGGTTTGAGTAGTGCTGGGAGCCTCTACCCTGGTCCTGTAGGGCTACAGGGTAGGGTATCAGAGTGCCTTCCACAGCAGCCATGGTCATAAGAACAAGCCCTACAGTGGTAATACAGAACAAACAGTACTTTCCAGAGATTAAGTTAGAAGCCCAGCACTAAATATATGCCAACATCCTCTGATCTCCTTCTGTGCTTTCATGGAAGTCTACTTTTAGCCTTTAACCTTTAACCTTTGTCTCTGTGCAGGAGCACCTGATTGAGAATGAAGTTGCGGTTCTGCGCAGGGTCAAACACCCCAATATCATCATGCTGATTGAGGAGGTGGACACGCCCACGGAACTCTACCTGGTCATGGAACTGGTCAAGGTAATGTCAAAGCCTGGTTCTGTTATGGTTCAGTCATTACTGGTCACACACAATGAGGACAGGAACCATGTTTCCTGTCACAACTTCTATTATTAGCGGGCCAGTGATGCTAATCATAAACAGAACCCTAAGCTTGCCTCAAAAATAACATTTACAATTTCCCTAACTGTAACCTGAGCCTAAAATGTAATTGTAGTGCAAGGAATTCTCTTCAATACCTGCTTTTTCAATTGAAAAATATGTAAAACAACTTAAATATTGTCAATTTAATAAAAGAAATACAAAGAAATGTGTTTAAACTAATTTATTTTGTAAAAGAATTTTCACTGAGAACATATACAAATATATAGTGTTATGGGGTTGCATCCCACTGGAGGAAAAGATTTGATCATCCAAAATCAAAGACTAACTGTAATTGAATCCCTAGCCCTAACTGTAAACCTAACCCTACTTGTAACCCTAATGTTAGTATGTGCACATACTGTACATGTATGTGGATGTAAGTGGGGATATTTATGTATGACCAGGTTTAGGTGTTCAAACATGCAGTGTATGCATTAGATTTGGGACAATTTTCTTTCAATGGAAAGTCAGAAAGTAGTACTGTGCATATCTTAATTGTGTGTGTTGGCTTAAATGATTCTGCGATTAGGAATGCAATTTGTTCTGCTCGATGAAAACCGGTTTCTCCTTGAGAATGTCCCAGTTTTGATGAAACCGTGTCTTTTGGATATTATGCCATTTTTCATGTCAGACACTCGGTGCCTTGAGACTGCTGAAAAGCACACAGCCATTTCTATAAACAGGTCATGGACCAGATAAGATCCTCTTTTTATAACTTTTCAGGTTCACACTGGGTATGCTATTGCAAAATTTATTAAATGTTTCTGCAGGGTCTGAGATTACCCAAGTCCTGACTGAAAAATGATTGATGAGATGCTGTTAGTACGGCTTTCTGGTCCACCTGATAACTGCACGGTTAAAAAAAGGAGAAAAAAAAAAACCTGTGTGGCTGCGTTTTGTCTCGTTTGTCTTGGCTGCTTCACATTTCTGTTCCTAACCAACACTGCCCCCTACAGGGTGGGGACTTGTTTGATGCCATCACCTCCTCGACAAAGTACACGGAGCGGGATGCCAGTGCCATGGTGTTCAACCTGGCCAGCGCCCTCAAGTACCTGCATGGCATGAAGATCGTGCACCGCGACATCAAGCCAGAGAACCTGCTGGTGCGTGGCCTCCTGGACTACGCACAATACACGTTTATACTTCTTTGTATTCACACACTCACACTCAGGATGTGATGATGGATTAATCGGTTTTACCTGACCAGGTTAAATTGTGCTGCTATCTGCGTGGGGTTGGAGAAAAGAATTCAGTGCTTCTGTGTGTGGAGCAATAGCTTTGTGAGCCACAGAAGGCGAGTTAATCCTGAGATACAATGATAACACGGTGAGTTAAGCCAGTCCATGTAGTGTGAGAAAGAGGGTTAAAAGGAACAGCATTAGCTCTGCCTTGCTCTCGGCACGGTTCAGCACTATTGAACACACTTCTGTCTACAATAGTTCACTGCATGAGCCCTCATAACATGTACGTTATTTGCGGCTAATCTCTATGCTGAATGTTGCTCTCAAAATGAGGGAATGTCGTGCCACTCAGTATCTATTCATTATAAAGCTGGTCATGGCCCCACTGCCTTTTCGTATTAGGCTAGCCTTGCACACTGTTCAAAGGGATGTGTACCCAGGAAAACTCGCTCACAATCTTAACAAAGAGAAGAGAAGAACTTGGTTCAGTGATTTTTAAATAATGAATAGGAGTATGATCTGGAAATTATATTTTCTACAAGAGAGCGGAACTGGTGCATTCTTGGCTTTTTGAAAGTGAATATTATTAATATGCACTAAAAATATTATAGTTATTCTTAGTATACTTTAATAATGTGAGGAGCTTTTCAATATGCATACAACATTCAAATTTAAATAAGTGATGCCTAGGAAGAATATGTTAAATTGGATGTGTGTGAGAAGGCGTTTTACAGTGCAGATGGGATGCATGTGGTGGATGGGGACATTAACCTCCCCAGGAGACTGGGCATGTCCCCAGCTGAATGGGCGTGCCCCCAGGTGAACAGGCATGTCCCCAGGTGACTGGGCATAACCATCCTGCCCGTGTGACCCACAGGTGTGTGACGGCCCTGATGGGACAAAGTCCCTGAAGCTGGGGGACTTTGGGCTGGCCACCGTGGTGGAGGAGCCCCTGCACACCGTGTGCGGGACGCCCACCTACGTCGCCCCGGAGATCATCCTCGAATCAGGGTGAGAGAAAAAGAGAGAAATTGTGTGTCAGAGAGATTGTGTGACAGGCTGAAAGTGTGCAAAGGAGAGAGCCAAAGAGAGAAATTGAGATATGGAAAGAGATTGATAGAGTGAGGGGAAGCGAGTGAGAGCATCTGAGGGAGTCCTCCGGAGAGGTCACGTCAAGGAAGAAGACCGGAACCTGCCTTCACGTCAAGGAAGAAGACAGGAGGGTCACACTCATGCATCACCACTCATGACTCATCCACTGCGATAGATGTTGCGTCAGGCCGCAGAAGAGAGGACGCTCAGGGTAACATCCGTCCAAGCCTGCGCAGCGCAGCGCAGGGAGAGGCGCTCTGTGACCCCCTTCGCTAGTCCAGGCGACGGCCCCAGGGCTACAGGAAGAGCAGGTATTAAATCACAGCGGACGGGTCCTCGCGCAGAAACCCATTTACAGACGCTCCGCGGCGCTCGGCGGACAGGAGATAACGGATGTCCTCCGGCAGCTTCGCCCAATCCATTAACCTGTTTATGGAAAGAGCGGCGAGGACAACAGGAAGCATCGATGTGAATCACGCACCGGCAGTAAAAGCGCGGTGCTGTGTTTCATTGTTCCGGCACGCTGCCCTGCGCGAGACATCTATCAAAAGGCCATTGTGCTTAATCTCGTTTCGATGCCGGGCACTTAAAATTGTATGTTAAGTATCCGGCCGCTAGGTAATTTCTCATTGTTGACCTTAATGTTTAAGTGATCGAGTGGGTTTTGCGTAGCGTGCATAAAAACACAACTGTGCTAAAACCACACGATCACTTAAACATTACGGTCAATGAGAAATTACCTAGCGGACAGATACTTAACATATGTGTGTAGGTGTGTGTGTGTGTGCCTGTGTGCATGTGTAGGAGGGTGTGTGTGTGGCTACGTGTATGTGGAGTTATCACGGTGATAGGTTTGTGACAGACACCCCTGTTTCTCTCCTCTCGTGTGGTCGAAGGTACGGGCTGAAGGTGGACATTTGGGCTGCTGGGGTCATCACCTACATCCTGCTCTGTGGCTTCCCCCCCTTCCGCAGGTAAACCTGCTTCCTTTGCACTTTGTACCAGTAGTACCAATGACCTCTACTGCTAAACTGTGTTATTAAAAATGATTATTCTCCACATGATCTTGCACTGTTCTATTTTTACTGCCTTAACCGTGTTCACGTGTGAGAGACATGGTCCTTACGCTGGAGGTGCTGGCAGTAAGATTTAGCAGTCAGCGTAAATGAACGAATTGAATTTTGAGATTTTTGATTGTTTAAGGCTAGATATGACAACTGGAGAATGAGATATGGTGTGCTCTATTTGAACCGGAGAAGTCACTGTAGTAATAAACAGCAACAGAGCTGTAAATACAGCCTACCCATCGGCAGCTCCTGCTGTCATTTCAGTCTGTGTGGAGTGCAAGTTTCTATAATATAATTTGTTCGGTGTACACGGTCTCATCTTTATTCAGTGACTTTCTAATTATTCTTTTTTTATTAAATGAAGACTCAACATCCGTGTCTCAACTGCTCTCACTGTTTTTATCTGAACAAGGCTCTACTCAGCCTTTCTCCACTGCCGTTATACACAGGTTTTTCCCATTAGCTGAGTACATGCTCAGTTTGACCACTTGCATGACATTGGCTGTCAACCAGCTGATTGGTCCTGCCTGCATAATGCAGGTTATGACCTCATACTTGCATTTGGGAATTGAAATGCAAATTGAAATACTTTTCTACTCACTTTGATTGATTTTAAGAAAGAAAATCTGGGGTTTTACGTGAGCATGAATGTACACAGAATATTGTGCATATAAATTAATGTATGCCCATACAAGGTCATAGAAGGGCTTCTAATGGTATTGGAAATAGGGAGCTTGCTGCCATAAAGGGAGAGATGATCCTTAGAAAGAACCTTATTCATAATGCAGAAAACACACACACACACACGCACACACACACAGTTTGAGTAATCCTGCTTCCTGTTTTAATCTATAGTCTGTGTCCTTGAATTCTGATGGAAAGCTGTGGGGGAAGGTGGGAGTTTGTGTGAACGTGGATAAGGGGGTGTTTATTGGATATATGTGTGGATGCCCGGGTGCACAGGTTACATTGCATGTCGGTGCACTCTGTATATGTGTGAGCAGTGCATGCATACATATGTGTGTGTGTGGGAGCGGGTTTACATCACACATGCTCACGGGCATAACTGTCTCCACAGTGAGAATAACCAGCAGGAGGACCTGTTTGACCAGATCCTGGTGGGTCGCCTGGAGTTCCCCTCTCCATACTGGGACAACATCACCGACTCAGCCAAGGTGCTTACTGCCTCTCTCTGCCCCACCCCTCATGCCCCACCCCCACCTCCACCCCCTCCTCACCCTAACCCTCCCCCTCCTTGCCCAAACTCCTCTCCCTCCAGCTAGAGCAGGTCCTTTGACAGGCATGTAGATTCATGCAGACCTGAAATACACCAAATACCAGAAAACCCACCAGCCCTCAAGACCTGGAGCATCAGTGATGTAAACCCTACTCAGGTGTCTATCCCAGGTATATACTGTCATGTATGGCAGCAGACTGGCGTGCCCTCTCTCAGCCATTGGCTACGATCCAAACTTTATTCTCCATTTAATTTGTCTAAGGTAATAATGTTCTGAAATTGAGTCCTGGTTAGCCGAGTAGTTGAGCTCACAGCCTTTCTAGCTAGCATGGTGCAGTAAGAGGTCACATGCTTTAGTGGCATTACTGAAGGGCCCTGCTTTAAAAAACACTGCTAGGATTAAAGCTCAGGATAAAATGGGCAATCCTAAAGCGTAACAGCATGTTTGGAGTGCGCCAGTCCCTATGGCATCACAGCATTCAGTGCTAATCATGCTCTGACGTCGGTAATGCGTGTATCTGTCCATACTACAGAAAAGCTGACAGCAGTTAACAGGCTTCTGTCAACAGGCTTGTCAGTGGAAAGTACAATTTTAATTCAAATTGTTGGAGATAAATGTTCCTAGAAATACTTGCCCCAGATCCTACCCACCTCTAATCGTACCCAAAATCATTTTCCGTATAAGAGTCGGAATGTATGGCAGACCCTACTTTGCTGACTCCTGGATGCATGTGGTGGAGAGTGGGAGGGGATTACACGCAGTGTGTCACATGTTGCGTTTTGCCAGGAGCTGATTGGCCAGATGCTTCAGGTGAACGTGGAGGCTCGCTATACTGCAGAGGACGTCCTGTCTCACCCCTGGGTCACGGTGAGTAGGCACCATGCCTGACTTGACTGAAAACGCGTGTGTATGTGTGTGTGAAATCATCGTAAGCTGTGTAAAAGCATGCGCATCTGTGTAAGGATGTTCAGGTGTGTCTCTGCTGTGTAAAGAGGTGTGTGTGTGTGTGTGTGTGACCTGTGTAAATGCGTTTCCGTTGTGCAGGACGACGTTGTGATGGAGAACAACATGAAGGTGGAGGTCACAGGTAAACTAAAGAAGCACTTCAACGCAGCGCCTAAACAGAACAGCACATCAGCTGGAGTGTCTGTCATTATGGTAAGAGCACAGGCTTGTCTCTCTGACATACACAACCACTCCCCCTCCTCCTTCCGCCTGCCACACACACACACACACACACACACACACACATGCACGCACACAGAAAAATAATAATTGACTGAGTTAGAATGGTGTCACAACCTTTCCTGTATGCTAGTAAATAGTGAGCTTAGACAGCCGGCACATTGGCACAGCCACATGAAAATGGTAGGCGGAAAATGATTGTAATTTGCAAATGCACTGCTTATCTTCATGTCCTGAAATATGAAACAATAACAAGATTTGGCAATGGTGATTAACTGTTTAATTTGTCAGAGAAAACAGAATATTAGCGCGGCGTCCTTGAGTAGGTTGAGTAGGAATAAATTGGTTTACCGTGACACATGTTTTCCACAAAATGTCATTACATTACTGTCTGGGAACAGAACTGCTTCTCTGACATAATTGTGGGAATGATTATACAGTACTGCTGCAGAAGAAGAATGTTCCAGCATAATTTGTTGATCTATGTAAGAAGTCGACCGTAGTTTTTTAAACAGACAAATTGGCTTGTAAATGATGTCAGACCAGTGTGGTGAGAATTGAATTTGTTTCAGAGAATGTCGTTACGATGATTTATAAGTGTTTCCCATGACCTCTTGGGGTTTTGGGATTTAAAAAAAGTTATATGCCACCTTGAAGTCATCATTCGCAGATTTTTTCTGAAGTGGTTTCTGCAGGTGCTGGGACAGAGGAGAGGTTTTCTTGGCGATATGTTCCATGTCTGTAAATGCTTCACAAAGCCAATCCGTGCGAGTCTTGTTTTAGGGGCCATGCCATCCCTCACTTTCCTCCGACCGAAACAAGACCTACAGGGACTGCTATGCCCGCTTCTCACACCCCCCAGCAACCTCCACCCCCCCACTGGCTCATAAACTGCCCTCATCTCTGTGGCTTTGGGACACCCGCCTCTCTCCACCATTTGCGTTAGACGCACGCTAAACAGGCACGTCTCAAACTGCTGGGAATGCATACGCAGGAAGTAGAATCTGCAGCAAATCCTGCTGCTATTATCAGGCATGGGAAACTGATTTTAAAACGTATTTATTAACTGAAATTCAGTTCTTCGTTTGAAAAATGAAGCTGCCTTCCCCCTCTCTGAGACCCAAACTCAGAGAACAACCCAGCTCTCTCCTGACTGTCCCAAAAACACCTTTTAACGAAGACTGATTGAGCTGAGCCTCTAACTTTCTAACAGTCTGCGGTGCACATGGTCTGCCCCCTAGTGCCCAAGTGTGGTATCGCACACTGCAGCTGACCTTGACATAAATGTACCCCATCCGCACTGCCAAATTGGTACCAGCAGGGCTTCTCTCTTCCTCATTCTCTCTCTCTCTGTAACCTCTGCCTCTCTCATGCCATTTGTTTTCTTCCATTCAGAAGCTACCCACAAATGTTGTCATGTTAATTTTTGGTTGTTTGGGTTAACTTGGTTGGTCATGTGCATGTGATAGATTGCAGAAATGCCACTGGGTGCTACTTGAAGGCCTCTTGTTGTGAGGGGATGTGCTTCATCTTCTTCTGTATGTCACTCTTTAAAAAACAGCTAGCCTGTGTGCACTGTCATATTTGATTTGTGCATATATGGACAAGCCAGTCTCACTTATGCCTTCACTTAAGTGAAATAGTGGTAAACATAACTCTCCCTGATGGTCAATAATTGCACTTGATAAATGCAAGCAAACCCTAATGATCATGTAGCCTTGCTAATAATATTATTCTGTGGGCAAGACAGTCAATGCAAGTCTTGCTGTACCTAAAACTGTGCCCACATTTCACCAGAAAGTAATTTTCTGAATTTGGTACAGAAACAATTACCTGAATATTATTTATATATATATATATATATGTATGTATATATATATATATATATGTATGTATATATATAAATGTGTGTATATATATATATATATATATATATGTATATGTATATATATATATATATATATGTATGTATATATATATATATATATATATATATAAGAAAAATAATGATTTAATGCTATCTAGTGGAAAGAAAAAATAATTGCACACAGATTTTGTTCAGATGCTGTTCTTGCTTATAATGGATGCACCTTGCAGCATTTCTATTGTCCAAGATACATCTGCCCTGATCTGCTTTATTCGGTAAATTACGTGCTGACCAATGACAGAGCTCCTGCTGTAGAATTTCAGATTTTTTTTTGATGTATCTGTAGTGTGTGACTGTTTCTGTTCTGCTTTGAGTAAGACTAGTCTCTGTCCCTCTGCTCCCTTCTCCCTCCTCTTCTTTACCCCCCTCCCTCCCCCACTGCCTGCACTGCTACCCTCTGATTAGGTTCAAGGCTACGGTACGTACTAACACTCATCTCTAACCACTGTGCTCTGTCCTCACCGCTTGTCCAGTAACCAAATTTTCTGAGCTACAGGGAAAATGGAAAAGGGGCCAAAGTGGTCAGGATTTTAAAAATTGTAATAATGTGGAACCATGATAAAATTACAAGGAAACTGCAGTGCTTTTTTCCCTGCTAAAACAGCAGCAGTCTTTTGGTTTGCTGGTTGCAGAGTCAATTTCCTGAGCACCACTAGCCCCTCCCATCTTCCCTCCTCCTGCACATTCCGATCTGAGAAAACTAATGTCCCACAATGCAATATGCTCTCATATCAGGTCTGTCGGCTAGTCTAGAGAAGCACTCCGTGGTACCGCCACCCTAACATCTGTAGATTTTCAGGCTATCGGCTTTATCTTCAAGTTCCGCAGGGCTAAAACGATTAGCACTGACACGATGCAGTCTTGTTCTCAGCAGAGACAGCATATCTGTGGACATGCAGCTGGTGGAAGTCCCACCTCCTTCTACCTGTGTCCTCAGGGGCAACTGGTTGAATCCACTGTGTAGGAGGGAGACATCTTTTTCTTATTGACATCTGATAGATATTAATCTTTCCTGTGTATAGAGGGGTGTAGTGACAGACGACTCATAACAGATGAGGAACGTGGGTGATGTAGTCTCCCTAGTACTTTAGACCAGTGGTAACCAACCCTGTTCCTGGAGATCTACCATCCAGTATGTTTTCATTTCAACCCTTATTTGGCACACCTGACTCAACTAATTAGCAGCTCAAAAAGATCTCTAGCTGTTGAATGAGCTGTGCTTTGTTAGGGTGGGAATGAAAACCTACAGGACGGTAGATCTCCAGGCACAGGGTTGGTTACCATTGCTTTAGACAAACCCCCCCACCTCCCAAAACCCCTCAGGTTGTTTTTGCTTCTCCTCAGAGCTTCGTCCCAGGTGGTATTGCTTACCCTTGTGTCTGTGTGTCCCTGCTGGGGTCTAGAACACAGCTCTTGATAAGGAGAGCATCCTGCTCACCAGACGCTGCCAGGAGCCCAGCACCGTCAGATCCGGGAAGAAAACCCCGCCCATCCAGCTTGAGGACTCCGCCCCCTTGGAGCCAACCGGTTTCGCCAGCCCCGCCCTCACCACTGGACCCCGGACCCCATCCCTACCCGATTCACCGTCGCCGCCGCCACCTCCTCCGCCCACCCTAGTAACTGTGGAACATGGGACTGAAGCGGGAGAGCCTTGATTGACACTGAATTAGACACGCCCCCCCCCCCCTCCCCTCCACTTCCTGTTTGCCCCTCCCTTCCTCAGCTCTGCCCTACTGGTCTTTTCCTCGCATGTAGAGGTAGATATTCCAGCAGCCGCTACTGCTCATCAGCTTCACGACCATCTTCTATGTCTCTCAATTCCTTTTGCTGTATAATGAAGGGTGATGGATAATTGTGTTTTATTGGCTACTGTATATTTGTGAATATTTTGCATAAGGTTTTTGAAAGATGCCAAGCTGAAAGCGTTTTCAATATGGGGTTAGATAGGTTCTTAAAACTTTTTTTCTATTTATTCTCCAGAAAAGTGATTGGTCGGTCGGTTACAACACACGTGTTTATCATGAGTAAATGTGTATCGATGCATTTGCTGACTAGTGTTAAAGAGAAGCTACAGTAGCTGTATGTGACTTAGATCTGGGGGGAACAATGTGAAACTTTGGGCTTATTACCCAGTGAGCATGCTCTGATGAAGAATTGACTGGCCCTTTCGTTTTTGTTATAGCTGCTTTACACCAAAACCAATTTGATTTGCCTTCAGTGAACCCGAGACGATGAATGTGCGATTTGATCCGAGGGCAGAGCGTTTAATAAAACTGACAGTGAAAGCATCAGCATGGACGGCTCTTGCTCCACTCCAAATATGGAAACACTTTTTTTTTTTTAAAGCCCATTTAGACTGAAGGACATAATGAAATAAGTATTTGCCTCATAACTAATTTATTTGTACAGACTAAATAAAACTGTGAAGATGTTACTAAAACTTAGTTATTTTATGTTTGCTGCTGTATAGTACGGCTTCAGTGCTGTAGGTAGGGGGCCCTGTCCTCTTTGTTGAGGGAGGCATTGGCTTTATTTAGCCATTGTGAGCGAGATTGACCACTCCACAGAGAACCACAAGAAACTCTCCCACTGGCTTCCTCTGTGTAAACAAATACTGTACTGTATATGTCCTCAAACTGGATTTACAAAGTGTCCACACAATGCAGTTTCATTCTGCCATTTAAAAGCAGAGTCAAATGCAAGCTATAGTATATTTTTAGGGGTGACCAAGTGGCTTTCTTAAACTGTGGTGTCCCTCATCGGGTAAGTGAGGGCTTCCTAAAGCTAAGGACGATGCTGAGTTTTGGTCAGGGCTTACTTGGAAAAATAATATTCTCAGTGGAGACCTGGATCAATAAAGGATAAATAATTTTACCACTAGATGGCGGAAAAGGTGCTTAAAGAGATCCAAAATCACAGTCTGAACAGTGCCTGTTCCACTCTTGTTTGGCAGAAACATGCTTTCATTTAGCTTTCATTTTGACAGTTGTAGGCTATTGTATACTTAGAGGAGGATACTGATATCATCTCCTGAACGTTTTGACGTTATACTTTATTTTGTATTAGAAATAACTTTAAATGCAATAAAATTCTGCATTCCTGCTATCTTTGTTGTGTGCTAGCAGTGTTTGGTATTTCAGTACATTATTTTAACGAATAATATGGTTCTTTGAAGGCACAATCCTGTGCTCATGCAGGCACAGGATTGAGGTGAATGGCATTCCCATGGACACGCTTAGCACTTGGAATCCAAAAGCTGTGCTACATAATTTAGATCCAGGGTGCTTTACTACTCAGACAAAATCTGTACCACTCCTGTTACAAATTCATTTTTATTATTTTCAGCTGAATTTGAATTAATTTATAACTCATGTTACAAATTCATTCGTATTTCCAACTTGTCACACGTCAGCACACTCGATCCAAAACAGTGATACAGTACATCAAAATACAGCAGTTCTGCTTTCATCAGAAGTTTTGTGCACCTGGCTGAACTTTTAAATACACTGAGTGTTGATCGTTACCTTTTATAGTCATGTAGCCTTGTCGAATGGAACCGTCTCCTAAAAAATCTGAGCCATGCCCCTCCTCCTGGGATCTCAAGACTGGAGACTTCTGACTCATCAACAAGACCCATGGGGGAGGGACTCGGGTAATGAGCACTGAGATAGTGCAGGATATAAATCCCTTCTCAGTGGCTCTCTCATGGTGCACAAACAGGACTGAGACACATAACTCCACACCTCAACCCAAACCGCATATTGCTTTAAGATCCCTTCAGCAGCACACAGAAAAGCGTAAAGCTTGTGAGAAACATTTCTTTATCACACACATTCAAATTCAAATCACCCCAACCCCTCCATTACACAAATGTTTTTTTTTTCCCCCAAAGACAACTGATGCAAATATAATTTTCTAACTATTACTGACCACGCAAGCCCTCATATTTCCTCAGAGATGAAAATAGACTCTTACAGCTAAAAATAGATTTATAGCTATATAACCCAGCTCAGAGTTGTGTATTTTATGAAATTCGTTGAGTTCTACAAAATATAGGAAAAAAACATTCAAAAATAGTTTTGCTTCTGTGCAGGGAAATGAAGATACATTCAGGAATTCAGTATTTATAAAGAATAGTGCAGGATGTGGGAGTCATTTCCTGTGGTTATAGCCCCCTCTAGTGGTCAGACTTCAGTATCTGCTCTGATATTCATGATGCCATCTGTTGAAATCGGTGTGAAACATCACGATGCTTCCCGATGACATGCCAGTGATGATGCACCTGGGAAACAGGAAGAGATGTAATTGCAGAACCTGTCATGTCCTCATATGCCAATCCTCTCCTGTCCAAAATGGTTCCCTTTTGTTTTAGAAACAAGCAGGGCCATCTTTCCTCAAAATGTAAAAAGGCATTGGTGTGTCATACCCCTTTTTAACCCTAAAATGCCTGCTAATGCCGAGTCTTGTGGCACTGGCAGGCTGAGAGGGCTTTGGTGTGTGCACGTGCTGGTGATCCTGGCTCTTACCTTTGGTCATGTGACATGGCCATGGACCGTATGCCCGCATCACAGCCAGGGTAACTGAAAAGGTGTTTGAGGTCATGGACCTGCCAGACGTTAAGCACTCCCTCATCGCCCCCCGACAGCATGTAATGTCCATCTCGGCTCAGGAGAATAGCCTGGGGGAAAAGTCAACACTGACACTTAGCACCTCCATAGTCAACACTGACACTTACCACCTCCATAGTCAACACTGACTCTTACCACCTCCATAGTCAACACTGAGACATAACACTTCCATAGTCAACACTGACACTTACCACCTCCATAGTCAACACTGACACTTACCACCTCCATATTAAACACTGGTACTTAACACCCACCACACAATCGACACAAACACCTCAGCAATCACTGCAGACACCACTTCCACAACAAAAACTGACACGTTACTGACATCAGCGATAAGCAATGACACATCACGTCCACTTGTGGACCATGCTGACACACTAAAGAAGGCCTCCACTGAACAAGGACCCCTTAAAATATCACATAAAAACTTCCCTCCATGTGGTCAGAACAGACTGAAGTTTCTATAATAGTGGATGGGTGTGGTGGTTTGAGATCTGAGGATCACATGACCAAATCACATGGATGGGCTGTTCTACAACACAAACAGTTGATTTAACATAAACTTGTTTTATATTGTACAGTATTTTGTGTTGTCATTCCCATCTTTGGGTAAGAGTCTCACTAATGACATTGGTGGAGGTGGCTGAATCAAGTTTCTCCTATGCCAATGAAAGGTATTAAATATTACTGCGATAAATTAATCGATGAATGTGCGTCAAGGATGGAGTTGGTCTGGTCTGTGTTTAGAGGAAAGCTTAAATTTGGGTGGAAAAACTGCATGTCTGAGAAGAAACATTTACTGGTCCTTCTGCAGGAGCAGGATAGAGTTCATGCACTTCCCTACAGAGCCCAGATGATTCTTCTACATAATGGCATTCCAACATTCCAACCAATAGGATTCTACCATTACTCACACAGCACCGACTAAACCCACAAAACACTGGTGTGGCGATTTGTAATTAGTGTCTGTCAGTGACACTAAATACAGACATTCTTAACCCGCAGGGACTGAAATTAAAAAAACTGGAACAAGTAATCCACAAAATTTAGACCCAATGACACAATTTTATTCACTCAAACATTAGACTAGAAGAAGGATTTACCAACAAAGAACCGAACCGTAGATTTAATATTAAAAAATTTTCCCCCAAGTAATCAAAAAATAAAGATTCTAAAACCCCAAAGGACTCAACCAGAGCCAGAGGGCTTTGATACATCGAAGACCACCCTGGAAGAGCCTTTGCTCTCTGACACTGACAGCAAGAGGGAATGTTCCGGAATGAAGCCAAATGCCGTTGCTTCCAGAAACATTTACGGCCCAAGACCAGTATTTCCTGATGAATCTGGAAAAATCTGATCCCTGTTTATGACCAAGGCCAGACTGCGAGCACCACTCAGCCGTAACTCACGGTAATGAGGAAAGGCGATGCATTTAATCCAAACGTCTTCACGATATAAGATGTCCCGGAGTCCTGAACTGGTGCCCTGATCGTATTTATGTATCATTCTTCTGTGGCCCACTGCCACAATCGCTGCCAACATGGCAACGCATCTATCTTCCAGATCTTTCAGTTAGATCCCTTTCAAGGACGTTTTACAGCACTGCATGCCAACTGCGTAGCTCATTTAGAGTAGTATAATGGTTAGGGAACTGCGCTTGTAACTCAGTGCAATTCTATATCCAGGTGGGGCACAGCCACTAACAAACTCCTGAGAAAGATACTTAACATTAATTGCTTCAGAAAATATCCAGCTGTATACGCCTTTTAAAAGAAAGACAAAAACCTGGTCTGCATACAAGCACTCTACTAATATACTAAATCATCTCATGAATGTTTTAATATTTCTGTCTGTGTTAGGGACAAAGTTCCGTATTCACTATTTTTTTTGGGATGAGTACGATATTAGCATGCTTTTCCCTGTGGGAAATGCACTGAGCAAAGATCACAGTGCTTAGCTAATTAATAGGGAACATAATGGATGGGTAAGGATCCATTTCTGTTTCACAAATCACACTACTTTGTATTGATAGCCCACTCTGAAAAGTCTCTGAAATTGCAGATTGTCTCTGATATTAGGATGTTTCATAACATGGCTTTTACATATGGCCTAAGGGAATAAATTGTGTGTTACTGTATAGTAAAACATAATAATTAAAACATGTAGTAACAGCTACCCTAGCTTCCCCTACTCTGCTACCCTTTCCTCTTTCCTCCCATCTCTCAGTCTTTTCTTCCTCCTCTGTTTTTGCTTTTGACCTGCCCTCCCTCCCTCTCCCTTCTTCCCCATCCCTCCACATTTCCTTTTCTTTCCCTCTCTGACTCCCTCCAAAATTCCTTCCCCATCTCTCTCTCTCTCTCTCTCTCTCTCTCTCTCTCTCCCCCTCCCGGGTGTACAGTACGTCCCGCTGCAGTCAGACCGGTCCCTCACAGTCGAGCCCATAAAATACGGCTCAGTGTCCCATCAGGACCTGCGGGGGGAGGTGGAAACCTGGCACAGAACCGGACGGGCCCAGGTGGGGTGGGGAGGGGGGGGGGGGTGTACCCATAAATCAGCGCCAGGAGGGCCCGAGCCCGACGGCGCGCTCCGGAAAAAGCGTCATGGCCGCCGCGGCTCGGGTATCGCGGGGACGGCCCCGATGCCGAACGACGTGACCGTCAGACAGGAAGCGAGCCCGAACCCCAGCTGGTTTTTATACCCCCGCTTCGAATGTCTGACGGCAGCGCTTCTCCAGCGTTCATCCCGCTCCACGGCAGGTCTGGCGAAGACCACGTTCAGATTTATGGGGCCGTTAATTCGAGCCACTACGTACGCGCAGGCACAGACACACAAAACCTGTAAAAATGGTTACTTTTATAGAAATACGGTACGTCTCTGCCATATCGTCCATTCAGGCCGAGTCCAAGTTTCCGAACGAATATCCTGTCGGAGAAGGAAGGCCCCTTTCCCTCCGAACCTCTCTGTTAAGCAGTCATTAATACACAGGCCTGTGAAAAACGAACTCTAAAGCAACACCGTGATCCAGGGCGCAGCACTGTCGTGCTGTGTACTGGGAGAGCACGCGTGAGATTAATACTGCCAAACCCCGCATAAAAAACACCGCCTCGGACCGGCTTCTCTCCAAAGCGCTTTTTCATGGAAGTTAATGCCTCTCCGAGTCACTGACGCAGCCGAGATTTAGGGCAGCTGGACGCCGTCGGAGGTGATGAACTGCAAACGGCTAACGTTCCAGAGAGCGTGCCTGACTTACGGACATCTACAGAATCAGAATGCTAACTGCCTGCCTGACTTACGGACATCCACAGAGTCAGAATGCTAACTGCCTGCCTGAATTACAGACATCCACAGAGTCAGAATGCTAACTGCCTGCCTGAATTACGGACATCTACAGAATCAGAATGCTAACTGCCTGCCTGACTTACGGACATCTACAGAGTCAGAATGCTAACTGCCTGTGATTCTGAAGAGTCAGTTTCCACTCATCCTCTTAAAGTACGTTAGTCTATATAACTGTAGGACAGGACTCCTCTGTCTTGGTCCTTGAAGGCCACAGTGCCTGCAGAGTCACTCTACCCCAGCACTGTATGGTCATAGTGCCTCTGAATGAATTCAGATTTACGCAAGGGACTTCATGACCTACACGCAAGTTTGTGTGTCTCTAACTGCGTAAGAGACTTCATAAGATATCCGTGTCAGGGAATGACACAACCACACCCTCTACGGCCAATGGAGAGGAACATATCACGGCGCCTCATACAACCCACTGAAGATAACTACAACCAGGCTCTAACGTGAGTGCTAATGCTAGCATGCGGTTCGTGTTACTCTCCGGGCTGACGTAACCTGGCTAACGGGAGATCATGCAGAGCGTAAAACGGCTGGAGGGCTCACCTTTGTCTGACCCTCCACCTTGGCGTGGACCAGCAGCCTGCCGTTGACGCTGAAGACGCAGAAGTGGCCCTTGTCGTAGTACACCACGCAGTGGCCCTCGGTGGAGGACTGGATGAGCCGGGGCCTCAGGGAGCTCTCGGGGCCCTCCAGGGACCACAGCAGGTCCCCGTTCATAGTGTGTATGAGGCACAGCCCCTCTGGGAGGGTAAAGGCAGTTAGCGGTTAGCATGCGGCGGGGCCCTTTTCCGACAGGAGAAAGGAGGGGGGGGGGCGTGAAATATGACCTCCCCCGCGCGGGGCGCTCACCTCGGGACCCGCTGATGGCCAGCCCCAGTTCCGCGCACACGCTGGCGCAGGTGACCTCGCAGTCGTGACCCGACAGCACGGCCCGGGGAGTCACAAACTCGGCTGGAGACGGAGGAAGAGGCCGGTGTCAAAAGCACAGATCACAGCGTGACACTGGGGCAAGCAGCTCACCACACGCTGATGAAAGGTCTGGAGACATGGGCTTATCTGGGCACAGACTGAGTACTATGGGATCTCCAAAGATTAAAAAATACTCAATATGACCAGCAGGGGGTGGCAAATCCACATTTTAAAAGATTTTTCTTTAACAAAGGTGTTGGTCACAAGATTAGACAATATTCACACTACAAAAGCATTAATAAAATTAGAAAAGCGCTAAGTACAAGTAATTTATTTGTGGTTTAAGTATACATTTGTTACATCTAATTTTTAAAGATAATAGAAGTTCATTCATTTGTAATAAATACATAAATACATCATTTTTCTACTTTTAATTTGACCAGTGAAACGTGTGAGCGATGTATACGGCTCCCGATGTATACGGCTCCCAGCTCGCCGAGCAACAACTTAAAGGCGGTTTCTTTCACAAAACAAACAAATACGGGCACACCGCTCCGATAAATTAGAGGGCTTCCAGCAGGGAAGGAGCAGCGAGCCGAGCAGCTGGGAGTGACTGAGTGCTCGCAGTGCGAGGGGGACTCTGACACCGCCTGACCTCGCCCTACTTATCTTTACTGCAGTCACCAGAGCTCAGCCGCCCGCTCAATCATCTCAACTTCAAACCCACAGCCCAGAGGAGGGAGGGAGGGAGGGAGGGAGAGAGAGAGAGAGAGAGAGAGAGGGGAAAAGGGACCGCGTGTAAATTCTTTACGTGCACGCACGTACACATTTTTTTGTTCAGTTCCCAAATCAGTCGTGCTACTATGTTGTTATCCGTTATCGTTATTTGTCACCTTTGCTTTGGCAGCGCAGTGAAAGGTCATGTCAATAAAGCCTCCTCAAACTGAACTGAACTGAGAGAGGAGAACAAACAGATAGACAGGGAGGGACAGAGGCAGACTGAAGGGAAGGAGCGAGAGAGAGAAAGAGAGAGGAGAGGGAGACATGAGGGAAAGAAAGGGAGTAAGAACAGGAGAAAGGGAAAGGAAGAAAAGGAAAAAGGACAGAGATAGGGAGAAAGGAAGCGAGAGGGAGGGCAGGTCAAAGACAAGGCCGGGGGGGGGGGGGGGGGAAGAGAGGAGGCCGAGAAGAAGGAAAGGCAAGAGAAAAAGAGAGAGAGGGAGGCAGAGAGATGAAGAGAAAACCCCGTGTTGCCGGTCCGGGGGCCCGGGTGACTGTAAAACCGTTCGGGGCGCTGTCTGAGCGCAGCGCTGGGGATATATATGGCCGACTGACACGGGACACTGGAGCACAGCGGCCGCTGGAAGTCTCCGGCTGATAATCGGGGCTTCAACAGGGGGGCCACCCCCACAACCCCTGCCCCTTTGATCCGGGGGAAAAAGGTTAAAGGAAAACAACTTTCTCAGACCCGGCGGCGAGTTCATTAGCAGTTTGTTACCAGGGCGAAGCGTGTTTACCGCAGGACCTTTCTATGCACGAGGGGTTTACTCAAACTGGAGCTTAACTGAAGGAAACGGGCAGAAAGGGAATCTGTGTGTGTGTGTGTGTGTGTGTGTGTGTGTGTGTGTGTGTGTGTGTGAGAGTGTGTGTGTGTGTGTGTGTGTGTGTGTGTGTGAGTGAGTGAGTGAGTGAGTGAGAAAGAGAGGAAGGGAGAGAGAGAGAGAGAGTGAGTGAGTGAGTGAGAGTGAGACAGAAAGTTATACAGCAAAAGGAATCAGGAAAATAAATAGGCGTGATTTATTTTTATTTTTTAAAAACAGTGCTTTGACCAAATTTAATGTGGCCAAGTTACAGAAGAAACAGGTCCCAAGGACTTGTCCAGAAAGCTTTCACACTGACACACACAGCTGCTGAAAATGATGACACGGACTGCCTCTGCTTGCGGCGAAAAATAATAAAAAATAACAAACCTCAAAATAAAGATTTATTAGATGGTGGCTGCTAAACCTCGTCAGCGTCAAAGCTCAAATTTAACGTCTTTACAGCTCCGGGGATCAAAAGCAGAGCTGGGCTTTACAGCAACAGATCAATAAAACTGATATATGGGAGTATCGTCTAACCCCTTACCGTTTGTCAACATTTGGTTTGCGTAAAGGGAACATCTGAGCACATTTTAATACTTCTGTATCCTGGAGAGAACCTGAGGAACCAGACACTACGCGGCTCAGGCAGAAAGGTGCCACAGCGTACTTTATTTATGATTGATGATGACTTCCTAATGGCTGTCACCGTCCGCGGTTCCTTAAGTCTCCCTGGGTCCTAATGTTAGAGCTTCCTCCAAAACCGAAAAAAATCTGCCAAATGGCGGCGGAGAAAGTTTATTTACGGTTATTTCAGCTCACAGTAAACTAATAAAGGGGACGTTCCGTGCCAGCTATGCCAGGCCGTGATGCTCGACTGTCTCCAACTCGGCAGGAAAAATTCTTCGGATTCTTCAGGTTGACGGGTTTAAAAATGATACCCCTTTTCCTTTTCTTTTTCCTGTAAATAATTCCCCCTCTGAGCAGTGACCGGTCAAAGGTTAACCAAAAGGGGGAAAAAAAACTGAACTTCACGGGAAAATATCCCGTGGGATCATTTCAAAAGCAACCGTAGTGAAACGATGGCTTGCAATGAATTGAGTCCTCCAGAAAGAAAACTGTTACTTCTAAATTTGTATTTAGAAGACATTCTTTTACGTGTGTGTGTATGTGTGTGTGCGTGTGTTTAATGTATGTGTGTATGTGTGTAAGTGTGCGTGTGCACATGACAGTGTTTTACGACGTGACAGGACATAAAACTATGTTTTAAGCCCCAGGTTCAAAGCTTTTTAAAATATTTATTAAGTGGAAACCCCCTTGATAATCTGCCAGTTCTGCAAAAGTTTTCATGATTTAGGATGCGATAAAGTGAAAGATGACTATTCACATTACTGCTGAGTTAATCATGAATATTAATTTGAACGGTTCAGGGCCTGGTTGATCTATGGCCTGAATGTGGCTCCAGGGACATGTTTGTCTATAACCCCTGTCTTAGGTCATAGATACAATAAACATACAGTTTTCACAATCTATTTGGCTTGCACTTTAAAAACATTGCAAAACGCTTAAAAAAATTTGTTGGTGGTGTGCAAGGGAGCATCAAGCATGTACTTCTCTAGCACATATGCTAAACCAAAACCAACCCAAATACTCCGGCATAGCTACTTTCTGAAGAAATATGAACTGTACATTAAATATATATAAAGAAAACATTTTTTAAACCTTTTTTAAAACCAACTCATAAAACGTGGGGCTGCCTGCCTGTACCCTATGCCAGCCATGAGATGGTGCTGTTGTCTACAGAATCTGCCACCATGTCCCCCTTCCCTGATCACTTGCATTGTACCAACAGTACTGCTCATCGCCTTCGGTTCCGCCAGCAGGGGGAGCTAAAGAGACACACCTCAAACAAGTCTAGGGGTAATGGATGGAAGCCAGTGCCTGCAGGCAGGCAGAAGCGAGCCCAAAATGAAGCCGGCCATGAGGAACAGACCCGTATGCGTGTGTGAGATTCGGCCAGGCCGGAGTGAATCTGCTCAGCCTCAACCAATGCTCAGGATGTTCCTGGCAGTGCTTTACACACACAGGGGAAAGTGGCCACTTGACAGTGGTACGTTTGGACCGGGAAGAAAGCACCATCCGATGGCTTTCAGAAGCCACCCTGCAGTGTAGGGACAGGTAGGGAGTCGCGGTATGGTCCTGTCCTTGGGTGAGGCGCGCGTGACCAGAATCGCGGCGGCGCCCTCCCGGTTCTGCCCCGGGCTTCAGAGCGGCGGTCTGAAATAAGACCGCGCGCGGTTCTGACGAACGCGGCCCCGGGTCCCGGATCAGCGGTCTCGCCTTTCAGGGGCTCGGGCCTGATCGCTGGTATGCGCCTCGATAACTCTGCCCGTGCGTTCTGAAATGGCTCAGCCAGTCACAATGGGCCATATTCAGCCATATTTACGATGTAGTGATGACCCACTATGGTCGGTCAGGGTGACAGAATTACACATTGATTTGATGTTTGGTACAATGTTCAGTTCTCACAGCTAGCTCAGATCCTGTTAACATAAGCAAAGCTCATGCAAATATATAATAATAATAATAATAATAATAATAATAATAATAATAATAATAATAAATGAATATAGTATGAGTAAAATCATATCAACAAACCAAAATAAAATGGCGAATACAAGACTGAGTCAAATACTCATAAGGGAGAAAACCGATTTATATTGGAAAAACCATAATGTAAATTATGGTGTGCACAATCCTTTCAAAAGATACATAAAGCACAAAGTGAAGTACCTTTATTTACTGATTGCTATAGATTTGCATATGCTGCTCATATTATTTTGCAAGAGCAGTATGTGTATTTCTACTAATAATTTAGTGAAATACAAAATGCTATAAACTTGGAATATAATAAGGACACCCATACACAATCAATACTGTGGTACCAAATATCCTGAACATTAAATTAAATGTTTTGATGTTTACTCGAGCAATATAAAAAACTCAGCCTCAATCTATCCTAGCTATTTATTAAATTATTTCATACTGAAAGGCCCTTTTGATTTAAATCCATAATAAACTAAATATGTTTCTCTCATTGTTGTACTCCTGTGCAGTCAATTACAGGGTAACATGAAGGGTTTTTAATTGAGCCAATAACTAATGACAATTGTGGAGCATTAAATCATGTCTAAATAGTGGTAAATATAATAAATCAAATGGACTAATTTACAAATGCATGACATCACAAAGAATTCAGGTCACTGCTAATTTGCTGTTCAGTTAAAAAAAAAAAAAACTTGCTTTAGCAGCTGGTCTGAAAACTAGAGGTAATGTTTTTCTTCATTTATCAAAATAATTCTCAAATACTAATATGAATAATTTTCAAAATAAGGTGCTTCAAGCCTTTCAAAATTTTAAAACCTCGATGAACCCATATATGAAGCCACAAATAATACTTAATATGTGATTGAGATTAAAACAAACGCCTATGGTGCATATTCATTTTCACAATAAATCAGTGGCTGATTCTGAAGTACTATCTCTACATGGAAAATTCACGTTAATTATTCATGAAACTGTTGGTCATAAATTCATTTGCATTTGTAAATGTGCAGAAAACAGCGTGGAGTTTACAAACCAGCCAGAGTAGCAGAGAAGATGCTCACTGCTGTATGTTGTGCCTTTCACCCTTGTAATCATGCTCGCAGACATATGTTGAGGGCAGATCTTAACATTATTCACTTTTACTGAGCACTCTGCCCCGTTTTCAGATGAATTACCATCACACAACTCCAGCCACATTTACTGCCTATGACCTGCAATTCCACTTTCAGTCTCACTCGCTCACACACACACACACACAAACAGACACACAAACACACCCACACACACATGAACACACGCACACACAGACACAGACACAGACAGACACACACACACACACACACACACACACACAGGCACCCACGCAAACACACACACACACACACACACACACACTAGGCCAGGCCCAATTCATTGTGAAATGCTACTCTGAAACCCAATCTGTTTGGAAGAGGCCACATGGTGGTCACATGAAACAAGTTGTTACTTTTGAGAGTGAGTTGTAAATCATTGCTGGGTGTGTGTGCGTGTGTGCATGTGTGTGCGTGCGTGCGTGTGTGAGTGTGTGTGTGTGTATGTGTCTATGTCTGTTGGGGAAGGCTTCAGAAGTACACTGTGTGTTTTGGGTGAGATCAGGGGCTGCAGCATAGCAGCAGTAATGCTGCATCTCCTCACCCAGGCGCCACAGACAGCCTCACCGCCCCAGCGAGCCCCACGCGGGGGCCGCTTACCTTCGGCGCTCTCCCCGATGCAGCAGCTCTTCCCGTTCCAGTACCAGAGCAGCAGGGTGGCGTCCCGGGACCCTGACAGGACGTAGCAGTCCCCGCCGATGTAGGACTCGGACCGGGCCAGGCACGTCACCACGTCCCAGTGCCCGAACACGATCTGGGCCAGCTTCCCTGTGGAGAGAGAGAGGCCCACGGCTGTTCACCATCATGCGTTTCCCCTCCAGCGTTCCAGCGATCCGACTCCGAACGCGGCGGATCTCCGGTTCAATCGCAGACCGCGAGTCCGGGCAGAGACGGCTCTCCAAACGAGTCCTGACTGATTACGCGAAACGCAGCTGAAAGGCCGGCTCGGATTTCGCTCAAAAATAAGGTGCGAAACGAAGATGTAATGATGATGTCATGGCAAAACAATGGCAATCGACCGCTTCCACTTGCTTCACAGTTCCAGGGCTCAGCAGTGTTCCATTATTAGCCCCTAAATTCAGGGAGAGGCTGAGCCAGTCTCTCTGAATGTACAAGCAACAGCTGCGTGGCTGAATGACAGTGTGAACTCTGGATTATAGGCGAAGCTAAAACAACAATAATTACAACTGCTCAATTCTCTGAGTCCGTAATATAAAGTGCTGTTACGCTTTAAAACTGAGAACTCGCGCTCTCCGGACAATAAATTTAGCAGCCAAAGCCTTCCCTTCTGCAAATGTAACAAGACAGCGCAGGCCGCTTTTAAGTCTGGGCTTGTGGTCAAAATGGAATATTAACTGAGTGCACGACCAGGAGAAAAATGTAAATGTGAATTATTCACCCTGTTTCGGTAATGCCGTACATCTGGAAGCCATGCCAGCGAAGAACAGTTTCAATTTGTTTGAATATATAATGACATGATTATTTTTTTATTGTCAGTGTGATTGTACCTTGGCCATCTCAATGCGTCTTTGTCGTGCCAATAAAGCTTCGTGAATTGAACCGGGAGGATGAAACAAAATAAATGGGGGAGAGGAGGGAGACGGGTCTCGAGAGGAATGGCAGGTTTTGTTCTGTGTGTTACTCCTCCTTCCTTAGTTACAGCAATGATGCTCTACTACACATATTCTACCAGTCAGTGGTGAGTGGGTGGAGTATAGAAATGTGTGTTACCGGAGTTGGTGGACAACAAAAATGTGTGTTATCTGAGTAGGTGGAGTATAGAATTGTGTGTTACCTGAGTGGGTGGAGTATAGAAATGTATGTTATCTGAGTGGGTGGAGTATAGAAATGTGTGATACCTGAGTTGGTGAAGTAGAAAGATGCGTTACTTGAGTCAGTGGAGTGTAGCTGCATGTTACCTGAGTCAGCAGAGTAGTTACCTGAGTCAGTGCAGTAGTTACCTGAGTCAGTAGAGTAGTTACCTGAGTCAGTGCAGTAGTTACCTGAGTCAGTAGAGTAGTTACCTGAGTCAGTGGAGTAGTTACCTGAGTCAGTGCAGTAGTTACCTGAGTCAGTGGAGTAGTTACCTGAGTCAGTAGAGTAGTTACCTGAGTCAGTAGGGTAGTTACCTGAGTCAGTAGAGTAGTTACCTGAGTCAGTGCAGTAGTTACCTGAGTCAGTGCAGTAGTTACCTGAGTCAGTAGAGTAGTTACCTGAGTCAGTAGAGTAGCTACCTGAGTCAGTGCAGTAGTTACCTGAGTCAGTAGAGTAGCTACCTGAGTCAGTAGAGTAGCTACCTGAGTCAGTGCAGTAGTTACCTGAGTCAGTGGAGTAGACACGAAGGCTCCTGTCCCAGAAGCCACAGAGCAGGATGAAGCGGTTGTCAGCGGTGACAATGAAGCACTGAGAGTGCACCTGTATGCTCTGGTCCAGAAGGTCAGTCACCTGCCTGCGCTGGCAGCCTGCGCTGGTGGCTGTGAGAGAGAGAGAGAGAGAGAGAGAGAGAGAGGAAGAGGAGGGATGGAGAGAGGAAGGGAGGGAGAGGGGGAGACCACTGTAATACATGCCTTTTAAATGCCATGAAAAATGAAAACCCATTGAGTGTTATTTTATTATTAATAATAATAATAATAATGATTATTATTATTATTGTTATTATTATAATCACAGTTGTTATTAGTATTATTATTAAACATATTGTATCATTGCATCTTCAATTTTATATAGCAATAACAGCAGCAACAACAGCAAGGTCGCAGCAGACAGCAGAGCATGTTCTGTTTCCCACGGTGGTCAGAACAGCAGAGACGCTGGCAAGCTTCCAGCACAGACTGAAGGCCCGGATCTTTAGCCTGCACCTTGGCTCCTCCAGGCCCAGCTCCAGATGCGCTTCAGGTTTATATGTTTTCAGAGCCTCTGGTTCTCTGCTCTTGTTCGTATAATGTAGTTTGATGCTCGCTGTTCTAGTTTCATAACTGTTTACTGACCCATGCTTTCCCTCTCTAGGGAGTTACTTCTCCTCGACCCCTGATCTTTGCGCTTGTGTTTGCACTGTAAATTGCTCCAGAAAAGAGCATCTGCTAAACAACAGGAATGTAATGTGATACAACGATGGAGGAGAAAAGAATAGTATAATAACTATACAATAAATCATATGATTACTCATACAATATATCATACATTCCGTTATGTCTTCACAACTGTTAGTCCTATTTTTCTTTTTTTTTTTCCTGTGAGAATAGAGTGTGTGTGTGTGTGTGTGCGCGCGTGCGTGCTTGCGTGTGTGTGTGTGTATGTGTGTGTCCATGTTTGTGTAAACACACATCATTGGGTTTACAATAGCTTCATATTTTCCACTGGACCGAGGAATTTAAAGAGCAGTAGGAACGCTGTTTCAGCAGGAACTGTTTCTTCAGGCAGAGACAGCGCACTCACACTCAGGAAGAGCAGACAACGTGTAAATTATCCCGGGTCTTCAACCGCTGAGTTACAGGCTTGGGGGGGGGGGGGGGGGGGGTGGCAAGCTGACCCAGACCCCCAAGTAGAGCAGGTGTGGGGCCCGAGAGCCATGTGACACAGAACAGCATCCCGACCCGGACGAATATTTCAACCAATTATCAACATTTCGCTGGCTGTTAGCTGCCCAGTGAGACACAGTGAATTTACAGTGTTTAAAATACCCTTCCCACGGAATGCCAGCAATATAAATACATACATCACACTTATTCAAAAATAATGTTTCCCACACACGCACAGGCATAGACGTCCACATGACAAACGGTCTGAGAAATTTTCAGGAAAGCCGATTTGGTGGTCGTGGCTATGTTCAAAATGGCCGATCTCAAAAATTCCTTAAAGCACCATGTTTTAAAAAAAAAACAATTTGAGTGATAAATTTAAGAATTCCAATATTTAAATTTGTTATATTTAAATGTATTTAAGAATTTAATATATACTATTACTATAGAACTATTTTTAGAACCGTGCATTTAAGACAGAAATCCCTTAAATGGAAGAAAGTGGGGTAAATATTTCACTACATCTGGTCAGAAAGCTCAAAGCTGATATGTCGTACAGACGTTAAATCTGCATTGAAGATGCCGTAATTCAAGTTTCATTTCTTATCTACTCATCAACAAGATCAATCATCAATAATGGTTTAATAATCCAAATGCATTCTGATATAATTATTAAAAATGAGGAAGTGACTACACACTTCGACGTAAGCTTCAGAGCATGGTGAACAAAAAAGCTATTAAAGGAAAATCAATGTTTCTACAATGCAAAAGGCCAGTTAAAGTCCACTGGGAGAAGCCATAACACACCTAGGCTGTCTTTCTGGACTAACCAGAGCATCAGCCTCAAAGGGAGAAGCAGACCTGGAGACTGAATAAGAGCTTGAGGAGATGATGCAGCAATGTGCATGCCTTCTGGTCTGCCGCATGCGACAGGGAGACCCCATTTCACGGTTCAGACTGTCAAAAGACTGTGTTGCAACCCGCCCGTGACCATGCATCGCTGCGCGGCTGCGCGTCATTACGCGTCGCAGCGCAGCCACGCATCTGGGCCCCGGGCCCTCTCCCGCTCAGCGGAGCGTCTGAGCGACGATGCGGAGATTCTGAGCCGCCCTGACAGCGCGTGTTCTTAATCTGCATTATTACAGCATTCATATTCATTCCCCGTGACACGGGGCTTCTCCCTCTTCGGTTCCGCGAGCGGGCGGGGGTGGGGGCGGGGCGCTGTCGCGAACGCGGCTCGCCGCGGCCCTATTTGCATGCTAATGGCCCGTTTGGAACGTTCGGTCTCCGTCTCGGGGGCCGACGCGATCGGCAGGGAGGAAAATGGATTGAATCACGGGGAGAAAAATTGAAGAACTGTCAAACAGGAAGAGAGAGCGGAGACGGAACTGTCGCACGGGAAAGGCGACCAATGACAGACCTGTCACACACAAGAGAGAACAGTGATAGACCTGTCACAGAGGCAGAGATATCATACAGGAAAATAAGTGGAGACAGAATTCACACAGAAAGAGAAACCAGTGACTGAACTGTCGTACAGGAAGAGAGACCAGTGACAGAACAGTCATACAGGAAGAGAGACCATAGTCAGAACTTTCATACAGGACGAGACCAGTGATGGAACTGTCATACAGGAAGAGAGACCAGAGACAGAACTGTCATACAGGAAGAGAGACCAGTGACAAACCTAAGAGAGGATCAATCTCAACAGGAAGCTGCTGCTGCTGATCCTGGTTGGGTGATACTTGTCCTAGAAGGGAAAAGAAAGACAGAATTACTACTGAAATCATGGTCTTCTGGGGTTGCGTTAGCATTTCATCTACAGTCTCACACTTGAGAAGTGAACCATAAGCAGCATTATAATGTTATTGGTCTTCACTGCAAAAGCTGAGGCCACATATTTAATTTACTATCTCCAACCTCTTTAACAGTTGCTACATATTGTTCTTAATTAGACTTTTCATTTATATTTAATTACACTGTGTTGCTACAATTTCTTTTAACAAGCAAATTATTACAGTATTAAATATAATACACACAATGAATGTTATATTGTATGAGACTTTAACTTAAAGGAGGGAGAGACATTTTACAGTTATCTTTGGTGTCTCCGGTGTATTTTCTCACACAGAAGGATTGATGTTTAATAAATAATAAAACAATTAAGACACGACTTGGATGTATTAGAGCAGACAGGAAACCTAACCCTCCCTGTGGACATGTCACATTTGATACCACAGAGTGGGAGAACACACTTCAAATGCCACTCAGTTCCGTTCCGTATGCAACGGGGGAAATCATCTCCAACTCAGATTAGACACGAACCGGTACAGCGACGGAATGCACTAGTGAGATGAAATGACACGGCTCGCGAAACGTTTCCTCAATCACAGAAACACCATTCAGAATAGAACACAGCTACCAACCCACCTATTGGATTACAGCTTATCTCTACGGAACATACTGAGTAGGGGAGATCTAATCTGTCGAGACCAGGGGTGAGGAATCTTATCCGAAAAGGGCCGATGTTGTTGGAGGTTTTTGTTTTAGGCTAACAGTGCGACATCTGATTCTACTTATCAAAGTCTTGACTGAGACCGTGATTAGTTATTCAGCTGAATCAGGTGTCGTAGTGCTGGGCTAAAACAAAAACTTGCACCCACACAGGTTCTTTTCGGATGAGACTGAACACCACTGGTCAAGACCCTTCCAATAGGGATGCGTGTCATTGAAATTCTGGGGCTAATATCAACAAGTCAACAGCAAACAGACACAGGCTACGCCACGGAGTGGAGCGTGTGTTGCGTTTCCCATGATCCACCGGGCCCTGCGGCGCGCTCACCCAGCAGGCCGTGCCACTTGTTGACGGCGAAGAGGCGGTTGGCGGTGACGGTGATGATGGCGGGGGCCTGCAGGCCGGGCTGCGTGTTGGCGGACACGTGCACCACCGGCGAGTTGGAGGGGAACTTGAGCACCATGATGACGTCCTGCGGCGACTCCTCGCCGAACGCGATTTCCGTCTGCGGGGGGGAGGAGACGCTGTTCAGAAAACCACGCCCACACACAGCCACACCCACACGCACAGGCATTATAGCAGGGAGTACAGTCCAGAGTACAGCACAGGGAATACAGAAAAGAGTGTACAGCACAGAGAATACAGCGCACAGTACAGCACAGAAAATACAGTGGAGAGTACAGCATAGGGAGTATAGAAAAGAGTGCACAACACAGAAAATACAGCGCAGAGAATACAGCACAGAGTACAGCACAGGGAATACAGCCCAGAGTACAGCACAGGGAATACAGAAAAGAAAATAGAAAATACAGCGGAGAGTACAGCATAGGGAGTATAGAAAAGAGTGCACAACACAGAAAATACAGCACAGGGAATACAGCACAGAGTACAGCACAGGGAATACAGAAAAGAGTGTACAGCACAGAGAATACAGCGCAGAGTACAGCACAGAAAATACAGCGGAGAGTACAGCACAGGGAGTATAGAAAAAGGTGTCCAACACAAAGAATGTAGAAATTATGCAGAGATTAAAGTGTAGTGTACAATGTAAAGACAGAACTCAAGATATCAGTGTTTTCTACCTGCATAGCTGAAACTTTGCACTTTATACAAAATAAAAAGGACATATGGAAATTAATGACGTTTTTAATTAGATATAAAAATATACATTTCTTAAATAGCATTGTGAGAGAGGTGTTCGTAAATGTATTTCCCACTGAAGGAGAATACATACTTGAAGGGTTTAAATACATGTATGGTTTCACCCCAATCCATGCTTGTGTTTCTGTGAAGAACACTAGTACAGCTGAACAATGTATGCATGTGTATTTGTGCGTGTGTGTTAGTACGTGTGTGTAGGTGTCAGTGTTGGCAGTATATCCGTCTCACACACCCTCAGCGACGTGTCTGGGGATGTCCGCAGTAACGAGGCCGCGAGGGCCGCCCAAACCGCCGCGGCTAATTGGTCCACCTGCAGTAAATTACCGGCTGCGCTTGACGTGCGGTGTGTGTGACTGACCGCCAATCAGCCCAACGCCTCGCCAGCACGCCGACCGCCACACCAGAGAGGAACGCACAGGGACCACCGGCAGACCAGAAACAGGAACGCGGAGCACCTCTCTGACCACACTGCACCGAGGTGCCCCCTCTTAGCGAATCACTGAACAGAACTCAAAGGCCAATCCAGGCCCTGGCTGAGGATGATCAGGTGGGATCTTTGGTAATTATATAAAGCCTCTGTTCAAAGCCCAAAGCTGCTTTCAAGGGATCGTTTCCGTGGAAACTTTCTTCAGTACGATCTCAGTTTGTATCATGCTAACTTGAAGAGGGTGAAATTAACTTGATGTCACTTTGAAATGTATTTTATAAAGACGATTAGCTTAACACTACACAGTAACATGGGGGTCGCTTAACACAACTTGATGGTCGCTATCCCACAGGCGGACGTGAACAGCAAGGCAGAACATCATGGGCTCTGTGGGTGGGACTATCACGTTCAGTGGCTTGTTGGCGTCACCACTCACGAATCAGAGCTACAAACGTATGGTAGTGAGAAACGTTTTTTTCTTTAACCAATGATACCAACGTTTATAAAATTTTGATCCGTACAATTAGGAAATATGTTCTTTTGTTTTGAGTCAGAGGTAATGTTTTGTAAAATTCGAGGGGGGGGGGGGGTTGGGTAGCTAAAATAACCCAGGCCCAATGATGGGGAGCACCAAAGACCCTTTTTGTGCCAGGAAAAACCCTGGCCATCGGCCGTCAGAACTGGCAGAGACCTTCGAAGTGTAGTACCAGTCAGCTCATAAAGTCCGGGTTAAATCTGAAACGCATTTGCTGTTCCCTTCGGGTTCTGGGAATCATTTCCAGAGACACAAATGTTCGCCTCAGAATACTTTCAGCGGGGGGTTTTATTGACCTATGCCGTATTTTGGCCCGTGCGTAAGGATATCTGTGAGAGCGGCGCAAACATTTGCCTAATGTCAAACACACGTTGGGCAAATCCCTGCTTTTGACAGGTCGCCGGCTCTACTCACAGCGTCGTTACCAGCAGCGGGAAGGAGGCCAACGGCTGGCCTACTGCTGACACACAGCGAGGGGGGGGGGAGAGAGAGAGAGAGAGAGAAAGCGAAAGGTGGAGGGGGTGTGAGAAAGTGGGAAAGAGAGAGAGAGAGAGAGAGAGAGAGAGAGAGAGGTAGTGGGGGTGTGAAAAAGAGGGAGAGAGAGTAAGAGAGAGAGAAAGCGAGAGCAAGAAACAGCAAGAAAGTGTGAGAGAGAGAGAGAGCGTGAGAGGTAGTGGGGGGGTGAGAAAGAAGGAAAGAGACAGGGAGGAGCAGGGTCTTTCCGTGAGGATGCATGGGAGACAGACTATGACAGGTAAAAGGGAGAAGAACAGAGGAAAAGGAGGTAAGAGACGAAGAGAGAGAGAGATAGAGACAGAGAAATCCCTCATCTGCTTCTGGTTTGGGGGGCTGAGGAGCATCTGAGAGCTTCCCGTAACAGCACCCGCTCTGGCTCCAGACCAGAGGGAGAAAATTCAACACAGGACGCCTTCAAGCACCTGAGATAGAACACGCGCTCCAGGTGCGCTCCGTTGTCACGGATCTACTGGGCCCCGCTGCACCCAATCAGATAAAACTTTTCTCACAAGGAACCTCCTCCTTCCGCAGAGGAAAGAGTCTTTACTTCTTAATCATCATCATGTTTTCATGAACACTGCTGTGTTTTAGTGAAAGAAACAGGCTTACGAATAGCTCTGTAATACTTCTGAGTTCTGTAAGTAATTCAGGCTGCATTAAGCGGAAGAGACGAACTTCTCGTTAGAGGCACAGTAAAGGTTTGTGAGCGTGCGGCTTGTAAGCGTTAATGCGCTCCTGTTTGGGACTGCCGCTGGCGCGTCGGGGGCGCGTTCGGCACACAGGGCCCCTCAGTGCGGGCGAGGGCGGGTGACCCGGCGTGACCCGGCCGTGGCGGTGGAGCGGGTCCGGGGCGAGGCTGCGGCTGTCAACGCCGCTGCGCCGCCGCGCTAATGGGGGCCGGGCCCGTCTCTCTCGGCTCCGCCCCCACCCCAGTTAAGAGCCCGTCACCTTTCCCCCATTGTTCCCGCGGGTTACTCCCGCTCACAGGTGCATGCTGGGAGTTTGGCCCTTTTCCCAGCATCCCCCCCCCCCCCATCCCATGGGTGAGGGGGTATATATGTATGTGTACATAAGTGTGTGTGTGTGAGTGTGTACAGAGAGAGACAGAAAGGGAGGGAGAGAGAGAGAGAAAGATAGAATAAGCGAGATTGAAAGAGAAGATAAACATAAGGTTGGAATGGTGAGGTAGAGGGGAAGGGGGCAGGAGGTGGAGGAGGAGGCAAAAGAACAATGGAATCCAGACAAATGCAAAACAAAGCAGAGTGCCATCAAAACCCATCAGGAGGAGCCCGCCTCAGCTTTTTAAGTCAAAGCCTTCGTGGAATGCGTAGAGCTCCCAAACTGGGTCACCGGGCCCGTCTCTGGTCTTTACGGGGGGGCAAGCCTGCGGGCACAGAGCGTTTTCTGGGGACGGGGTCGGCGGGGTCTGCTACGTGACATCACTCACCGCCTGCGTGGAGGAGCTCCGTGGGGCGTGGGGTTCACTGAGCAGCTGGCAGGGCGTCTGTCCAGATCTCTGGATCTGAGCCTCCGCAGCCTGGGGGGGGGGGGGGGGGGGGGGGAAAGGGGGGAAACTCGTTAGCCTCGGCTAATTGCAACACATCTCGCCTAAAAATAAACCCTGCCTCACAGGTTCTGGGCTGAATCATGAGCCAAAGTGAAGACATTAAAAAGTGTGTGTGTGTGTGTTTGTATGTGTTTGTATGTGTGTACATGCATATGTATGTGTGTGCCTTTGAGCATGTATGTTTGTGTGCACGTGCGTTTGCGAGCAGTGGTGGTGGTGAGAGAGAGAGAGAGAGAGAAAGAGAGTATGTGTGTGTGAGCACGTGTGTGTTTGTGTGTGTGTGAGTGACAGGGAGAAAGAGTGTGTGTACATGCGTGTATACATTCCTCCTCTCGCTGATTTAGCAAAGATTGGCGGGGGCCCTCAGAATGAGCTCATCATAGAGGACTGCGAACGGTATTTCCATGAGAAATTCTGTTAAATACCCCCCCCCTTCATTTCTGTCTCCCTCTCTCCATCACTCTCACTCGCTTTCCCTCTCTGCCTCCCTCTCTTTCTCACACTCTCACCCTCACTCTCTCTCTCCCTCCCTCCTTCCTCTCACAATGGCCTGAAACTAAACAGAACCATTTTCCTGCAGCAGCCCAGCTTTTTCCTGTACTAGCTGGAGATCCCATAAAAAGAGGAGAGTAATCTCAGAGCTATGAAAAGGGGAGAGAAATCTCAAAGGTGGAAAAAGAGGGGAGTAATCTTAGAGAGGTGAGTAAAGAGGAGAGTAATCTCAGAGAGGTATGGAAAGAGGAGAGTAATCTCAGAGAGGTGAGTAAAGAGGAGAGTAATCTTAGAGAGGTGAGTAAAGAGGAGAGTAATCTCAGAGAGGTGAGTAAAGAGGAGAGTGATCTCAGAGAGGTATGGAAAGAGGAGAGTAATCTCAGAGAGGTATGGAAAGAGGAGAGTAATCTCAGAGAGGTATGGAAAGAGAACAATAATCTCAGAGAGGTGAGTAAAGTGGAGAGTAATCTCAGAGAGGTGAGTAAAGAGGAGAGTGATCTCAGAGAGGTATGGAAAGAGGAGAGTAATCTCAGAGAGGTGAGTAAAGAGGAGAGTAATCTCAGAGAGGTATGGAAAGAGAAGAATAATCTCAGAGAGGTGAGTAAAGTGGAGAGTAATCTCAGAGAGGTGAGGAAAGAGGAGAGTAATCTCAGAGAGGTATGGAAAGAGAAGAATAATCTCAGAGAGGTGAGTAAAGAGAACAATAATCTCAGAGAGGTGAGTAAAGAGGAGAGTAATCTTAGAGAGGTATGGAAAGAGAACTAATCTCAGAGAGGTGAGTAAAGAGGAGAGTAATCTCAGAGAGGTGAGTAAAGAGGAGAGTAATCTCAGAGAGGTGAGTAAAGAGGAGAGTAATCTCAGAGAGGCTGGAGACTCCTAGGCCCAGCTCCAGGCCTCTTCCTGCTCAGCCCTGTGAACACCAGCAGACGTGCGAATCTCTCTGGCCCCTTCAGGTTTTGATCCGGATCAAATCCAGCTGCTGGGACCCTGCCCCCTCTCTCCCTCTCCCTCTCCCTCCACACACACACTGCAGGGTGTGGATTCACCTGGGAGCTCATTATATTCTAGTCCACCACTGCAGAAACTTCCAGGAATACTGAGAAACTGAACTTTTTAAAAAAGCTCACAATCTGATGCCTATCAAACATATCACATAAAGACAGTGTAAAGGTGTTCATGGATTTATGTCAAAATTTTTTGTTAGTTATCCAGTTTAAGACCTTTAATTGCCTGAGCTCTTGCTATTAGATTTCACATGATTGACCTGTCAAAAAAAGCATTATTACCAGTCTGCGGGTTATGTGTTTGTGGTATTCGCCAACGTAATACTTTTTGTGATTAAAATAAAACAACTCCTAAAGCACAAGGTAGACAGCAATGAGCTCTCTCTATGAACAAGACCAATGCTTTATCCTCGCCTCCATATGTTTTTCAACTGCTTACTGAGTGTCATCTGGATTAAATTCTGACCTGACATTTATTAAAACTTGTTGCGTTAAATATGACCCTTGTTTAAAAGCTAACAACACAGAAGAATGTCCACCGGGGAAGCGAGAGCATGCTTTGCGTTCTGTGTACTTTGGCACGACTTGCTGTCGAGCAGAGCTCACATTAAAGCCATTTTAGTTTGGGTGGGTAAGAGGGGAAGCCATCGCCGTCTGTGCAAACAGCACCGGGGCCTACGGCCGGCCCTAATCTGCAGCGAGACATTCCAACCGGCCGACTGGAGGGCCCCGGGGGGCCCGAGAGGGCAGTCTCTGGGGCTGCCCCGGCCCTACAGCTGCCCCGCCCGCCCGCCGCTACGCAAACGCAGCTGCCCGGCTGAACACAAAGCAGCGCCGCGGCGCAGACGGACCCCGGCCAAAACACCCGTCGCTCAGCGCCGCCGTCTGCAGGCCCCCGGCCTGACTGACGCGGGGCCGGCCCAAACTGCGCCTTCCGGAAAAAAACAAAAAACTATTGCGCCCAGATGGGAAACACTCAACCCTCTGCCAATGAAACAGAGTCTGGGATGAAACAACTCAACCCACATTCCCAGAAACGCACATTGGCAGGAGTGACTCAACCCACATCTACAAAGACACAAGCTGTGGGAACAACTCAACCCACAGACCCAGAAACACACTCTGGTGGGAACGACTCAACCCGCATTCCCAGAAACACACATTGGCAGGAGTGACTCAGCCCACATCTACAAAGACGTACACTGTGGGAACAACTCAACCCAAAGGTGCAGGAACACTCAGATAGAACCCACAGTCACAGAAACAAACATAAACGGGAAAAAATGATATTCCTGTCCGTATCCACTGAAATACACCGGCTAGAACACAACTTAATTTCGATGAAAAAAGCTCATACATAACAATACTCACAACTCATATATATCAGGGCTAACATCTCATTTATTGTGACTCAAGTGTTTCAGTGCGTTGAGCAGGATTTAATGGCCTTTCAGAGGTTGAGCAGGAAGGTGTTCAGGAAACAAGGTCTTTGTAAGAGAGCGTAGGCGGTGCATAATGGCTCTGGCCTCCAGAAGTGGCGCTCATGTTTATGACACCTTTGCAAATTTATTTGTTTCCTCGCCGTCGGAGCGGTTCTGCGGAAATAAGTGGGTGTCACGGATCCAATTTAGTTTTTTTGCCGGTGTGAAACAGATGCCCCGGGTAATGGGCTGAGCTTGGCAATGAATCTGCATGCTAGGCTAAGCATCGCATCTGTATGTGAATTACCTGAATGAGGCCATAAATCAGAGCCGTGCCCTCTCATCTCCCCGTGCCCCAGCCAGCGAGCATGAAGGGCAGACTGGAGCAAGGCACGGGGGGCTGCACTGAGCATGCTCCGTTCAGCCGGCCTGAACCGACCTGAGCAGCCTGGTGTCCGATTCTAACAGCCTTCAGTTCTTATGGTTCAGCAGGAGCTGCTCTGCTCCAGCTGGGACAGCCTGGCCTACTTTCCTTTGATACAGGACATTTGCATAGTGTGGTGAACGTGCTGCAATGTGCTATGTAGTGTGTTGTGTGCACTCACACTGGGTCTGGATCACATGCTTTCACAGGCTCCTCCCCTCACCTGGCTAGGGGTGACCCTGCCATTTATTTACCAGGCGAAACAGGCTCCTCCCCTCCTCCAATACCACTGCTGTTATTTAGCTTCCTGTTTGCTCAGGCTCTGCAGGAGCAGAAACACCTGGGGCCTCACTTATAAGAATGCCCTTGAATTTAAATTTAAACGTGATCTCAAATGTGCAGTACCTCCACATAACCAGCAGGTAATTCGCTTCTGTCTTCTGTAAACGTTACAGAGAAATACAATCATATCCACGTCAAAGTGGGATTTTATAACTACTCAGTCATGGTTTTCTGTGAAAGCCACTATTTAAGATACAATTTGTTTGTAAGACCATTTTATAAAGAACACTAACTGAGAGAAGCATCTGCCTGGAAGAGCGTAATTCAGCCTATTGCTAAAAAAACAAAGTGTAGAGAAATAAGCCAAAATAATGCATGCCCAACAGAAATGGGTCTGTTTCTGCTGGATACTGCATCCAAAGCAGTGATACAATTATAAATGCACATAAAATGAACATGCTGCAATTCGAAGCAAGAAAAATCCAAGAGCTGAGCACTACAAAGAAACTGGCCCTGAAGCCGACTCTTCTACTGAACTCACATTTTGGTACCTACCGGCAGGCAACCTCTACACAGAGATGAAAAGCAGAAACAAATTCTGACCAAGGACAGGTTTACCATAGCCTGGCCATTAAAAAAGGGCCAATACAACTACAACTGGTTATTCAAGGAAGGCAGGCTCTGGTCACTGCCAGACTGGAGAGGAGTAAGATAAATCAGAGGGACAAGGCTGGAGGCCTTCCAAATCCTCCAGCTATCCCACAATCCATGTGGCTGAGTAAGATAAAGTCAAGAACACTCTGTTTCTGTCAAACTGCTACTGAAATTTCCCAAAAGTTTGAAATAAGTTGTTCAAACTACATTTTTTTTACAGTATAATCTCCAAAATCAACTACAATGTTGGCTTATGACCCAACATATTGGCCTTCTCCGATGAACATTAACCAGTTCAGGTACGGACTACTTCTGAGAGGGAGGAGCACATTTGAGTGTTATTCCAATATAGCTCAAGTGTTTGTAACGGTCATCAGGCGTATGACCTCTCTCAGAGCGGGGTCCGTGATGGCGCTGAGGTCGACCGCGCCCTCGTAGGTCAGGTGGTAGAAGACGTTGAGGGCCTTGCCGGCCTCGGGCCCCTTCTGCTTGCAGCCGAAGACGAGGTCGACCCACTGGTGCAGCTGGGAGGACACGTACTCGCTCTCCAGGGCCTGCAGACACAGACAAAAAGCAAGGACTTAACTTAAGAGATCCCAATTCAGTTACACAGCTGCAATGCAAACAGCACAGCAGTACATCTTGTACACGACAGTGAACCATCTTATCGCTTTGCTGCATTTCATTTTCCTGACTTGCATTGATGTTCAAGCCTTACCTCGTGCCCAGTGATTTAAATTCCGACGATTACAAAATGAAAGGAGAAAATGATATAAAGTGTTCCAAGCAAAACTCGCTCTGGCAATATGCAAGACCCAGTTGGCACGCTGAGAGAAGATAAAATGTTATTGGGCGACCATTCATCATTGTAGACTTTCAAAGCCAAATGAGCATTTTTAAACAACCCGCAGAGAAAAAGACTCCCTTTCAGACACAACACATTACGAGCGATGGTGTTTAGACGTCTGTAGTAATGACGCGACGCAGATAAAACATAATTTTCTCTTCAGTGGCTAACCGAAAGCAGGAAACATTTACGCTCTCACATAAAAACAGTCGTTGTGTTCATTTATACAGAGCCGGCCGTACAACAAAAAGCTCTCGAGTGCCTCCAAATTAAAATGAGTGGCTTGATTGTCGTCGCCGGCTTGTGTCACATTAACGCGTGACAAACATTAAACCCGTACACTTAAACGGCAATTTATATCGTTTAAAGCGCCTACCTCAGCCGCGGATCATCACTCACTTAAATGCGACTTTCCGACAGCTAATTCCGCTTCATTCTCTCCCCGCGCTTAATTAGAACCTTCAATCAAGGGCGGCCGAGATCCGGCGAGCGTCTCCGGCTCCAACTGACATTTTCCCTGACAGGACTGGCGAGCGAGAACGGCGAGGGATCTTGCATAACAAGTTTACGAGAGGCTACGCCACACCAGTAAAAGACTGGAACATGAGGATGGAGTGCTTACATTTACTCACTATAAATCCCACTTTGTACTTTTGCCCATCAAGAAGCAACCGGCTCATAAAGATATTTACAGCTTGGAGATGCACCGCAGTGAGGACCAGTGGCAGGTGGACAGGAAAATTTGACCAATCTGCTTGTTCCATTACAAAGGTTACAAAAAATCTATGACAGCACTGACACAAGAAGCCAATTAATGTTTGATTTATATATAGGATTCAGAGGTAATAGGTTAGTGTACAGGCCAGTTTTAACGCTGCCATTATGAACAGTGCATCAAACAGCAATCAGCAGTTTATTAAAAGGATAGTTCATTTTTTGGGGTTTTGTTTTTTATAAATTAAGGTTTAGTGTATATTTTCTATGTATACAAGCTGTTTTGGAGTTACTTGAAGTGTATTTTCCTGCTTTGCCCTATACTGTACCTGCCATTTTAAACCTGGCAGGTCATCACAAACTTCTCTAAATATCTAAAATATCCTTCATCACACACAAAGAAAATATTTTGGCCTATCAAACAATAATAATTTTAAAAAACCCTAGAAAGTGAACCATGCCTTTAAGGGACAGCCTACTGAGCAGGCTGCACTACAGTGTGTGAAGGGTGAGCGAGCTCGATTCGACCCAGAGATCCTCCAGCCTCGGCTTGGTCCCGGTCCGCGTTTCCGCAAACATCGGCTCGCCCGACGGCCCTTTCAAAACGCCGCGCCTCGGTCCCGCGTCAATCGAGAGCGGCGGGAAACAAAGACCCGCAGAGTCGCTGCCGCCGCCGCCGCCACCGCCGCGTTAATCAGGGTTTATAGAGGGGACCCCCGTTTTGGCGCGCGAGTGGAGGAGGGGAGAGGAGCCGAGTACCGGGGAGACGGGGGGGACATGAATCAGCGCGTGATTACGCTCTCCGAGGACTGAGCTTATCAGCGATTCAGAAAACAATCCTGTCACTTTCACTGGGGGGGGGGTGGGGGGGGTGGAAAGCTGTTCCGCGCTGTCATTTTTAAAAGCCCCCGGTCTCTTCGGTAGGAAAAAAAAATATGAGCTGGGAATTGACAAATTATTCATGTGGAGCAGTTAACCTTTTTATTTCGCCAACATGTCTGTTTCACTACAAATCAAGAGCGGCGTGCACAGGGACGACCATAAGTTTATTACCAAAAATCCATAATATTTAGGCTACAGTTCCTGGGCTGTAATGGTACGAATGTTCAGATTAAGAGATGGCACGACTGGAAAAATAGCTAGACATTTTTTTTTACTCGCTCCTTGGATTTTCAAGTGCAGCTTGCCCACCGTATAATGAAACAAAAAGATTTTGTTCTTCAACCAAATGCGTCCAATTACATGCATCGTTCTTAAAAATCGTCCAAGAAAGATGCACATCTTTTGTTTACAAATAACCGAAGCTGGTTTTAACACGTACCTTTTGGGGAATTAATGCTGTGTAGTCTATCGCTAAGCAACGCCACGCACACACACAGGTAAGGGAAGAACCTCAGCGGAGGGACTCCCAGGGACCCAGGTTACCACTCAAAGCGGGAACGGGAGCGTTATTTATGCAGCAATTAGCAGGCTTTGTATGTGTTACAGTGTTCCACGGGGATCATTATGATAATTCATGAATGACTTACACAAGAATTATGTTAATGCTTCAAGGGGATAGCAGCCCTGCAAATCACATGTATTTATGGTTCCTTTTTTCCCCAGGAATTGCCCCGAACAGTTTGTCGCATGTGTTGCATTTCCTTTGTTAAACATGGTGTTTACACTAGTTCTTTTTCCACGGACACTCTTCGCTTTATTACAGCCCAGTTGTGCTTTTGTAGGGTACAATATACACGTATGGTGCGGCTCGCCATCTTAAACGGTGATGTATGGCCGGAGTAATTTACGTTCAACGTATCCGGCCTTGAACGCTCGCTTAAAGTAGTAATTTAATTCCAGATTGTGAAAGGGGGACCTTGTTCTTTTTTTCCCAACTTTTATTTTGTTGTCTTGTACTTATTATAACCTTCAGGCCAATGAAAACACAATTTAGAAGAGCCGTGTTTCTTCTCACAGACGTTAAGAGATGAAGAGTAAGGCTTTTCCACCCAGCAAACTGTGAGCTATGGCAAGTCACTTCGACCAAAAGACCCTAAATCTGTGGGAAGGTTTGTGCGCCTGGCTAGGGCCTGCAATTGCTGCCAGACTTCCTGTCCGCTGGCGTCCTGCATTAACCCCCACGGCACTGCATGGCAGCTTGGGGAAAGCTTGGGAGAGGGAGAGAGAGAGACAGACAGATATAGGAAGAGGTAGATAGAGCTAGAGAGAGATAGAGAGAGAGAGATAGACAGCTAGAGAGAGAGAGCGAGAGAGAGAGAATTGTTCGGTTCAATTTATGTTCATGCTCTAATGTCTTTCTGTATTTCTATATGTACACTTTGGCAATATTTACTAATGTATTTCATGCCAATAATGCATTTGAATTTGAGAGAGAGAGACAGTGAGAAAGAGAGAGAGGGACAGAGAGAGGAAAAAAGCAGGAAGGCTTTTTCCTCCTAACAGCAGGCCCATTTGAAAGATTTTAGGTAATATGTCCATGAGGGTGTAAATATGCCACTTGACAAATCAGCCAGCCTGTTTGCATCACAATGCAGGGCAGTTCACAGTTAAGTGTACACATTCTACAGCCTACTTCTGGACTGACAGTTTGACAGCTTCAGGGTCCTGGAGATCCCCCGTCATATTTTAACTTCCCACTTTCCTACATCCCTCTCCCTCCCTACCAATATCCATTCTTTTTTCTCCATCCCACTCTCCATCCATCCATCTTTCTCCCCCTCACTCCCTCCTTCCCTCCCAGCCAGACCTCTGGTCTCGAGTGGCATTCCTGCTGACAG